>NC_056743.1:1094787840-1095087840 GCF_019279795.1 Protopterus annectens | reverse complement strand
GTTGGAATCACTGTCACACATATTGCCACCTAATGGCACTTCTTGCAATCTACAATGTGCATCAGCTACATAATGGATGCACCTGCAATATGCTGCCCTAGCTCACACTGCCTGCAGCACACCTAGCATGTTACATGGCTCCACATTAGAAGCAGTGAAACTTTGAACACTTACTACGCTAACTGTGAATTTGCAAAATTTCACTCAGGGTGCCCTGCACTCTCAAAAACTCTTGCATGAGTTGTTATTATGGGAGCTGGAGCTGGAGCTGATGCTGGTACTCAGTGGTTACAAGGCAGAGAAGCTAATCCTGGTAGGACACTGGTCAGTTGTAATGTCCATATGCATTCACTCTTGCACTGCACACAGAGCTACAGGCAGCTGGAGTATCACCAAGTCAAAGATGCCATGTCTGAGATATAGGAGGAAACCGGCACCCAATAAAAACCTTGTGGGCAAATGGAGGACATGCAGGTTCTACACAAGAGGTACCCTAACTGGGAAATGAATTGGAGACAACTATTGTGAGGCAGCAATATTAACAGGTAGATGACTGTGCAGAAACTTTAAAATGTTAAATGAAGTGATGGCTGCTAGTCTCATCAGTCAACGTTAGCTTTTTACTATGTACTGCACACCTTTATGACTGGTCCTTTGACTAACTAATTATATTATTTTTTGTTTATTAGCAGTATAACAGAAATCCACTTCTTGAGCTCTCATCATGACTTCCTTCATTGTTTCCAGACAAAAATGAATGTAATAGTTATGCTGAGGGACTGACCATAGTAGTCTGTGTTATACTAAAGTTTTCAAAGGTCTGAGAAAGGAATATATAATGCTAACATAAATGCATACATACATGACCACAAAGTGTAAAGGTCACACACATGCACATTTCATATACCACACATAGAGGAACAGCAGTGATCATATAGCATTAGCCAGAGCAGAGGAAGGAAGGAATCATATGGCAAGAGACATGACCACAAAATAGATACCAATGCAACAGTGGCATGCACATCCAAAGGGTGCAGACTCTGCAGTTTCTTAAAAGTATAGTTACCATTTAGCAAGACCAGCAACCACATGACATCAATGTGTACTCACTCTGCACAAGTGGAAATATGTTGTACTAACATTATAAAATGCACAGTACACAATTCACTTAGCAATGAGGGTGCCCATAGTTGGTAAAAGCAGCTCATGATGACCAATGGTGGGCCTTTGCTACCTCATGTATCTGCTGACAACCAAGAGTGGCTGTGACCCTTGTCACCACCACATTAGAATTTCTCTAGGTATAGTGGTAGCTGTGACACAGACTTCAGAGTCGCACACAACCTATACATCTGTGTTCCTGTGCAGTTCAGATAGCTCGGTTTCCTGCTGTTACAGCATCCGCCTGCACAGGCTGCAAGTATCTTCTTATCAATTTGTCCCTTTGTGCATTTGGTTGCTGAGACTACTCAGCACCAAAACCAAGGACTTTGACCTGTGGGAGGACAAGTCAGATGGGCACAGAACCCTGCTGAGGGCACCGAAATGGCACCCAGCATCATTGAACACACTACACTGAGTTGCAGGCTGCAATGCTGTGCCACACTCATCACTACACTCACCATCAAAACTCATTTATGAGCTGAGTGATATGGCATCTTGAAGATTCAAATATAAAACATATATTACTATACACCTACAGCATACCATACAAAGATCCCTGTGACATGAAAAGCATATGTTGCACATCATATTGGTGGCATGGACACACCACATGCTCAGCTATCATTGCAAGTTTGGCTTCATAAGTGTTCTCATTTACCAAATGTAATGGAATAGGTAGGGCACAAAATTAAAAAATCCAAACCATTAGAGGTTGGTAGCTTATGTCAGTCCCTATTCTCATCACAACTAGGAGTGTGGCTTAAGATAAACAGTGGGGGAACAAATGGGTTAAATGGTGATGAAGGGTTTGATGGTCATGGATGGCATAGGACATAAAAACATAAAAACAAAGAAACAAGCTATTAGAACTGTAATATACAACTGCAAGCTGCAGGATAAAGGTATACATATTCCCAAACCACAGTTATTTGGGACACTTGCACACGTGTGTGACCATGATAATGTATGCTGTAATGTATAATAAATCATCACTGTAACAGCAACACACATTAGAACACAAATGGTAGACACATGAGGCTAATATTCCCCAAGACTGATGAACACGCAATAATTAATGTATACATTATGGAACAGGCCCATGTGAAGCAGAGTTTCTCCCTAACCCAATTTAAATGCAACTTGGACAATTGGATGGGAAACAAGAAATGTATCCATGGCTGGGCACCTATGTCTCTAATGGACACAGGTAACCTGTCAATGGTTCATCTCCCAAACCCCTGCTTAAACTTATCAAGGGTATCAGAACTTGTCAGAGATTTGTGATGCATGGCTAGACCTAAAAAGGCCCTTGTTGTTGTTAGCCTAGTAAACACCTATGAACCTACATGTAAAACTGCAATCAGGCACAAACATGCAGATATACCATTAAACATTCTAAGGACCCTAAATGTTCCACAAAATCCTAGAGGTAAAATATCAACAGATACTGCACCAAACATATGACTATCATCTGATCATATTCTTCACCACCATGCACAGCTTTCAGCAGTGACCATAAAGTTGCCAAGGCAGTAATTTAGAGTCTTTGACAAGCAGGGTAACTGGTTTTAATAGCATGACACATTTGTGTAATCCCACAACAATGTGAATGAATGACTGAAAATGTGGCTACACATTTATGAAGTCTAAGGTCACTGTGGCTTGAAGCATTTCATTTATTTATTTTTTTTTTTTAGGTATGGCAATATTGGAGTTAGTTTATGTCAATGACAAGGATATGGGAGCGCAGCCCCTCCACATGAGAATGCTTTCCCCCTGAAAAAAACAACATTAAAGGAGAGCAACACATTTTGACAGTAACTCCTCATCTGTATTTTTTCATAATTCCAATATTTTACAATTTTAAGTCTTGGAATTTCAACAGAGAGCTGAAATTCAGTTTTGGTGAGTACTTGCCAGAGATTTTGAGCCATTCTGAGTCTCTTCACATTCATGAAGTTCATTTTCCCTAGGCTTACACTGTCTTCACCTTGGCACACCTTTTAACTTCTTTGCTCAAGAATTCAGGGCACACATTTTAACTTCTTTGCTGAATAACTCAGGACAAAGCCAAGAAAATATGAAGGGAGCAAAGGCCTAGAATTTTTAAATATTATTTTAATTCACTTAAAAAGGTAATAGACCAACAGGTTTTCCATCAGTATGTATATGCAATAAGAAGTATGTAACACTAATATCTGGCATTATTGACTGACTATAATCCTCAGTGATTTGACAGAAAATCAAAACTTTTACAAGGGACTGCACAACAACATGAAGCAAAAGCAAGGACATTTGAGAGGTAACCATTTGAAATGAAATGGGGAGACTGAATGCCAAAAGAATGGACTTACACATACTTCGTCCTAGACGCCATTTATAGGAATAGTCCCTTTTCCCCAAAGTATGGCAATCTCAGAGTTGGTATATATATATATATATGTTCGGGTAAGCAGGGGGGATTGTCCTCTCTGCAAAAAGAAGTTTTAAGAAGAGCAATGCTCAAGATTCAATTTTCTCCTGGTTTTCAGTCTGTTTTTTAAGCTTTTTGGCACTCAGCATTTTAAGTGCCAACATTTCAGTAGGGAGCCCATTTGAGAGGTATGTCACTTGGAATTAAATGCTGCTGTTAGAAAAGACTTTTGCCAACATGAAAGGAAAGAATTCTTTCGATATTACCAGTTCGATGTTTAGGCATTCAACAACCTAAATGTTTGATCTGGTAATATAGACCAAACATGAAAAGTGTGGAATTTGACCAGTAGAAAAATATTTAGTATAACAAACCTATTTTTTTTTCATTCTGTATCTTAAGAGTACATAAAGTCTTGATCCTCTTTTTATACTTTTCAAACAACAGGTTAGATTCAGAAATGTTACAGTGAGGTGTAGGCCTGGGGTACACCTCTCAGTAACCACATCCAGTTCATAGACAGCCTAACCACAGTGTTGACTCTCCAAGTGGTGAAACATAGTGCTGGGCTCTGTCTTTGCACAACCACAAATACTAATAAAGTAATGCAGGGAACCTGCTATGTTCTTTCTTCACAAAAATGCCTGTGGTAAGGCATTTATGCAGCTACATAAGTTACATTTGCTGGCTGTGGTGATGATCACTGCCAACAGTTCACATTCACTGACTGCTTCCAATGCATGAGATTATGTTGCAGGTAAGTGCTGTAGGAGTTTAATGAACTGGTAGTGATGAGAGGAGTGCGCATGTCTGTTTGTTTGTGGCTGCATATGTGAGTGCATGCAGCAGGATGAGTGGCCTCAAGTGCGCGTGTGTGTGCGCGTGCACGTGTGTATTGGAAAATGAGTGAGTGTGTCAGTGAGTGTGAAAAGGTGTGTGTATGCATGAATGTGTGAATGTTTGCATTGGGGCTGTGACATCTCCACACTCCCTTAGACAAATGAGCAAATCCTGCAATATTAGGGGATGTGAAACAATGGACAGCAGGGATACTCTCTATATTTTGCAATAATGGCACTTAAAAAGATTTAAACCTTATATCCTCTACACTCATGTACATTATGAGCTATTTGCACTACCATTAGACACCAGGGATGCATGTAACATGTTAATTAACTTAAGTTGTTGAAAAAAAAAAAGTTAAAGTAAATGGGGGGAGGGGAGCTTTGACCCCTGCACCCCTGACACACACAGCAGCTTTATAAATAGGAGCCTTAACCTTATTTCCTAATTGAGGAGTTAGTATAAGAGGGCATTTTTATGCAATAAAAAGCACAAAAGTCTAATGTGTGGCATTATTCACCGATTACAAAAGCCCCTTGAGTTAGGAAGGAAAGAGCATGTAGAAGAGGCAACAGCAGCAGCATTCAGTAAAATTAAGGACAGTTGAGAGGGATGGGGGTATGTCCATGTGGGGGGTCAGGACAAAGCTGCGAGGAACACTAGATAACACTGGGGAGAATTTCTAAACTATTACTTGGACTCATGAAAAAGTTAATAGAGTATCAGGTCTAGCACCAAGATACACTTTATGAAAAGTAAGAATTACATGCTAACGTCTGCCATTACTAACTGTAAGGATCCATGTTTTATGAGGGCAGCACAAAAATGAGAAGACACCTCAGGGATGTTCTGTACACTAAGGGACAGGTAAAAGGTATGCCTTAATATGTGTGTGTGTGTGTGTGTGTGTGTGTGTGTGTGTGTGTGTGTGTGTGTGTGTGTGTGTGTGTGTGTGTGTGTGTGTGTGTGTGTGTGTGTTTGAATGTGCACATGTGAGGGAGAAAGAATGAATGAATGAAAGGAGTTGCCTGTGCCAACACAATGTATGGGCCACTAGTGTTGACTATCACAGGAAAATCCTAATTTGCCCTGTTGGTAGTCAAGGACAATTCAGAGACATGTAAATTAGCAGATAATGAAGTCTTTCCTCATTACAGATAACAGGTCTTTGAATTGCATTTTCCTACATTACCGAAACATTCCCTTTTAGCTGCAGCTCTTACTGCCAGTGGTGGTGTTCTTTCGGAATCCCCATGAATGGGGTTATAGTTGCACTTGCTTTCTGTATTAACCTATTGCTTCTCATGAGAGTATAGTTGTCAGGAAAACAGAGTTCTTGTATATCCTGTAAGAGTATACTTATCTTTACAGAAAACTGCCCTGTACTCTTGAAACAAGTATATTCATCATTGTTTTCAAAGTCTATTTCTGATCTTCTGATAAAGGTACATACATAATAGTAAGGCAGTAAGACTGCATCTATAAGCTGACATGATTTGCTAAGCAATGCCATTGAAATGGTCAGCATGGGATATGCAGAGCTTGGGTTATTAAGATAAGATATTAAAAATAAAACATATTTCTATGTTTATATTAATAATTCAAAACTAAGGTGTGATAGCGTCTTGCTTGGTGTGATGTATTCAAGCAGTGAGCGTTATAAAAAACATGACATTAAAACATTGTGGGCAATGTGAAGACATTATTTGATACAAATGCTCTTTTGGTAAATCACCTATTTTTTCATAACTGAAATAATTTCATAAAATCTATCTGACCTACAGGCAGAGATGGATCATGGTTAAATGGGGCCCTAGGCAGGTTAATGGATTAGGACTCCCCCGGCTGACAGCACCCCCAGCTATTACAGTGTCTCATTACTTGGCTATTTCTCCCTAGTTACCATAAACACTGTTCAGACCTGTCAGGGTACACACTATTTTCTTCTTTGCTTCTACAATGATTACACATTTGGATTTAATTTAAAACTTTCATTTCATATTTTATTGCACAAACACTGATAGCCATTTACTAAACAAAACAACACAGTCTAGCAACAAAAACAGACTTGGCATGAACAGTAAATCTCTCTGCCTTTGAAGTTCACATTAATTGAAAGTGCATTGAAACCCACATTCAAAAAAATGGATTTCGCCAGTAGCAAATAAAGTTTACCTTTGGGCTGTTTTCAAACTGTAGGCCCCTTTCACATATTTTTAGGACAATGCATGCATGCATGCACATGTTCTTTGATTCACCTTCCTGATTGCATTAAATTATACTCCTTCTATAATGCAACGCCACTTGTTAGAATGTGTTTTAAATTTGTAGTTTTGAACATTTTTCCAGTAAGCAATGAAACCAAATGCATGATCCAATAATGAAAAAACTACCCATTACAGAACATTTCAACCACAAAAGGTCATGGAAATGTCTGTCATTACAATCCACCAATATTAGTCAATATATACAATCTCTGTAGAAATAAAAGTATTTTGTGTAATTCCACATTAAAGAGTTCTATAATTAATGAAGAGCTTTCCACTGGCAAACCGATTTACATTTTATTGTTTCATGTACAAATTCAGTGCTTGCTGCCCTTGAAGTATAAATTGCCCATGTTACATTTAAAAAATTTGTTAAACTGGTAATATTGCAACAGGGAATGACTATCAAATCAGCAACAGGTCCACAGTTAGTAGCCATCTCATCGAAAGGAGGACACACTCAGGAGTGCAGCAACCTGATCCACCCTTAAAGGGCACTTCAATATGAGCACTCCATCTACTCGGCATGGGAGTACAACCCACAGATTTCTGCACCAAAGGCAGGTAGATTATCTGTTGTGCTACTAAAACTGCTTTAAAACTGCACTAATGATGACCATTTGCTAAAAAAAGTTACACATTGAAAACAGACAGCATGAGCAACAGTAAACTTCTCTTCCACTGAAACTCAACATTTCTTGAAAATGTACAGAAACTCAACATTCTTTGACAGTGCACAGAAACTCAACAGTCTTAAAAATGGACAGGAACTCAACAGTCCTTGAAAATGCACTGAAACTCAACAGTTCTTGAAAATGCATATTTAGTTGGTGTACAAAGGATTCAGTTTCTAGTCTCCTGTACTCAAAGTAAGGGTTTGAGCCCAAATAAGTTCATCAACCTGCCATCCCTTACTGAGACATCACACACACACACACACACACACACACACACACACACACACACACACAGCTTTGGTGAGATCACTGTGGCAGTCCAGTTCTGCTGTGTGCTGGCCATCAAATCTCCCTCTCTGCAGACAGTTGGTATCTAATGTACTATGCTGGGAAGCTTAATTCTGTCTTAGAGGTTTCTGGGGCTTGCTGATCTTTTCTTATTAAATTCTCTCAAGAGGTCCTTAAGCCCTCCAGTTTTATAGATGTCTTTAACTTGTGTCTTTGGACATTTTTTTAAACTATTTTATTTCTTATTGGTCCCCCAAGCCAACATGGGGCCCACCAACTAACATGGGCCCTATGGAACTGCCTAGGTCACCTAGTGCTGGATCTGGCTCGGCCCGTGTGTGAACAAATGGTGCCAAGTTAATACATTAAGACACACAGTTTTACTACTGATACTTGTCATTTAACATAAATGTTTTTTATAGATTAGAATTGTTTTGAAATATTGTGAAAATATGTATAATTTGCAAAGATTGAGCAGTATCACAAAACAGTTCTAGGCTATCCCCACATGTCATATATATCTGGCAAACAAAACACATTTTTTCTTAAATAAATCATCAATATAAATCAGCATTTAAAGACAGAAATGTAATACTAACACCAATGTATAGCCCATTGCATACAAAACAGTTAACATAGTTTATATTTTTTGTAACTCGTATCAAAATGTACAAATCTAATGAAGTATGTTTTCAGTCGAGGATTTTGAAGAAAATCTCCAGGAAGTAATTGTTTTCTTTGCTTAGAACACCTTAGGAAGCAAAGGTTTTACTTAGCCTCCTATTGCTGTACAGGATTAAATGAGTTAAAAATAATTTATACATATATATATATATATATATATATATATATATATATATAAATATATATCAATTGTGTGAATGGCAAGCTGTCGGCATGTATGCTGCCAAAAATCAGACTGTTATTTACAAAATATCAAGTGTATGGGGTAGTCGAACACACTTATGTGAATGCAGTAGTGCATTTGCATAAGTGTGTTCGACAAACTGTACGGAGATCACAGTACAGTGGGGATTGGAAATGCATCCATATCCCCACTGTAGTGCAATCTCAGAGTTGGAATATATTATTAGCAGGGGGTGTGGGGTCGTATATAGGAGTTTGATTTACATCAGCTCTTATATGGATGTCACATGATGTTTTCAGTAACAATGTCGACTCAAATGGGTCAATCATTTGGGTCGACATTGTGTAGCAGTCGAGATTCTGGGTTCAGCGGTTTACTTCAATATATGGAATATGTTTAGCCTTTTGCAATATTGATAGTAAACTATATATATATATATATATATATATATATATATATATATATATATATATATATATATATATATATATATATATATATATATATACACACACACACACACACACACACACACACCAACTGTCTGACACAAATAAAGTCTACAAACAATAATCCACAGTACCCCAGTTCTGATAAATACCAACAGCAAATTGTATTTCACAATTCTGGTAAATGCCAATAATTCTGGTATATACCAAAGTCTTATAAAAGCATGAGTAGGCTTGTTTTATTTTTAATTCCAACAGCTTTAATTTCATAAATACATTAAACAGCAATACAAAATAACATGCAGTAATCACCCGAATCATGCAGACTGGTTTTACCCGTTGGCATCATCAGTGCTATCCAAAACACTCACCCTTTACATTTTAAATTTCATTAAATTAAAGCAACAGCACCCACGTCCAAAATAAGTTGCCGAGGCATAAATATTTAAACATTCAAAAAAAAAAATTAATATGAAATACAAAAACTCAAACAACCCCCTAATTACTCATATAATTAATAAAAATAATACTAATGATACTAATAAATAAATAAATCAGAATGAATTAATAAACCCTACCAATTTTCATTCAAGCCTGGTTTATACACTGCACCAAGGCTGACTATCCAGAATTGTTCCTTCCTATCTAATAATCTATGTCTAGACACATCTGACAAACCCTTCCACTTACAGAATCCAACCAAACAAAAATAAAATGTGCCGTAGCGTACTCAAGTTTATGTTTGTAAAGGGCATTTCTAGGGTGCGTACAATTAATGTCACATAAATGAACAGCAATCCTACTCTTAACAGCCCTAGAAGTCTGTCCCACATAAAAAGCCCTGCACTGACAAACGGCCATGTAAACCACCCACTCAGTGTTTACGGTAATTAATTGTCTAATAGTAAATGCCTTATGGGTATTAACCAAAGTGAAATACTTTGTTTTGTATTTGGAACAAAAAACAACTTTCTCATTGACATTTACCTTATTAAAACACATTCTCAAACCAAGAAAGAAGTTCTCCAATATTCCTACCCCTGTGATAACCAAAATTACATTGATCAAAGCCAGTGAAAAAGTGAACAGTCCAGTATACATGTTCTATTGGGAAAGAGTATAAATATTGTGGAGAAGGACATTCAGGAAACATATAAAGAATACTTTATAAGAAATAGTTTACAAATATTCTTTTCCTGACCCCATCACCACAGTGTGATTTTTAGACATCCATGTTTAGCTAGTGTAATAGGCACTAAACAATACAAATCCTCTAAAATAATTGTCAATTCACATATTTGCCTAGCTGCACCATTAAGCACATCAATTAGCATTTCTTCAAAGTCACTGCTAGTATGACAAATTTCTCTGAAGGAAAAGTAGTACACTTTTACTTATCAAATGGGGTTTGCAAAGCGTGGAGCAAAGTGGTTTGACTTTCTTTTTATCTTTTAATGGAGACAATTCTCTAGCACATCACAAAATGAATCAACAGGCATCCATGACTGGTACAGACGAACAGCTATACCAATCATCATGGACATACATCAAAGTTTTCATGAAAGTTCTGTTAAAAGCAAATGCATGCCATGGCAACTGGCAGAACCCATCGGTCCCAATGAACCTTAAACACCAAGAACAATGTCAGTTCTGCAGTAAGAAAGGCGTGCCCAGGCCATAAATGGCATATGTTATTCCTCCTTCCCCCAGATGAAAAATATTTATGAGAGTGTTGTTGAAAGAAAAATCTGATGCTGTATATGACCATACACCTTACAACCTCCCCATCTTCAATACCAACAGAAAGGCTACACAACAATTGGCTATAAGTCAGGTCACTAAAATTAGATCTTGTAAATCTCATTTCAGTCAAAACAGTATTCAAAGTGTGAATGTGTGTGTGTGTGTGTATATATATATATATATATATATATATATATATATATATATATATATAGTTACACTTCATAATCTCGAATTACTGAAATCCTGAATTTCGGTAACCCCATACCATGAAGGCGAAAACGAGAATGCCGAAAGTGCATAAGAACAAATTTGAATATCTCAAATCCGCGCTTATGCATTTCCGGTACATTGTGTGTAGTGTTATGGTGCCTGAGATTGCAGGTGAGTGAGTGTTTGTGTGTATGTTGTATGTGTGGGTAAGGGTAGAGAAGTGTGAGTGTTGGATTTGTTGGTGTTTGTGTACGTGTGATGTGTATTTGTGTGCAAGCGAGTGGAGGATGGCGTGGTGTAAGTTTTTTTTTTTTTTATTACCTCAGAGTTGGTATATATAAGTAGGGGGGTGTGGGAGGTGCAGCGGGGCTTGCCCCCTGTTTATATGTAGTGCAGTGTTGTGTGGTTTGTGTGCTGTGGGTGGAATGGTGTGCGTGTTATGTGGTGTATGGATGTTCGTGATTGTGAATGGTTCGACTTTATAGTCTCGGGTTACTGAAATTCGGGATTTCAGTAATTCGAGATTATGAAGTGAAACTATATATATATATATATATATATATATATAAGCTCTTTGGTAAGACAAATGCCCTTACTCCTCAAGCTGGCAACCATGCCCCTGCACCCCTGACTTATTACAATCAGCTGAAATATCACCACACCAGTAGGGAAATGTGGTTTCCCCTTTGCAGTGGCCACCTCCAAAAAGTGATTTTTGACCAAATTAACTGGACTGTGGGATTCCTGTGATAGTCATATTGGATGGAAAGGTATCCCAATGCAACAAAGCCTGTGTGGCAGCCCCACCACACCCACATTACAAAGGTTTCACGACAGCCATGATGAACAAACATGTCACCCAATACAATGCAGCCAGTAGACCATATCACTACAAAACAACTTAAAATGCAGTCTCTCACAGGTGAGTAACATGGGCCAAAGTCTAGAATATAATGCTGTGAGTGAAGCCATGACAGCAGTAAGATACATAATGATAATGTACATGTTTTCAAACAGCCAACCTTGAACAGAATAATCTCTGCAAGTATTACCTCACCAGTGTACTATCCAACTTTTCCAGATTAGTTAAGTGATACAGTACACTACACTTGCACTATTGATTATACTACCTAGCAAAACAACTGTTACACACTCTTTCACACATTGTTAGAAAATCATCTATTTCTGTCTGTTTAAGCAAGCTATGATAAAACATGTCAAAAATGTCATATGGTGGCAATGTATGTCTGAGATATACAACACTAAACTAGTGGCAGGGCATGAATCATGTGCAGTTAAAATGCACTTACCTAATAGGCCAAGGAGCACTTCCATGAGGTCCGCCATCAGCAGCTTGAGGTACTGAAAGTGGTGAGAGGTGCCAATGCAGGTTATATTTAAATTGCTTTCTATGTAAGGTGCCTGCTACTGTTATCCCACACTTCATAACATCCTAGTATCTTCAAAGCACTATCATTAGGACCAAATAGTTGGCAACAGTGGGGTTCTGCCAAGTAGATAATTTAATAACTGTCCCTTATTCCACCTGGAAGCTCTACAATTTAATCTCCTGCAAATCTCTTAAGTCAAAAAACAGCAAATTTTCAACTCTGGTTAAATAGGGTAGGTAGAAGTGTTGCAAACTACTCTCAGCTAAAAATAGTACATGCAAAGTATGTAACTTTTATAGTATAGCAACAATGCTGCTTTGTAATGATGTAACTCATCCAGCAAGACACAATATAAAAAGGACTAAGAAAGTACTTTCTTTTGGTAACTATATAATAAAAGGTCCCTAACAGATCAAATAATTCCAGTCTCTTGCTTTTCAAGTTACCAAAAGGTACCACAGGCAGGTCAAATGCAAATATTGTCACTGTAACAGAGATGAAAACTTTGTGGGCAGTCAGATCTAGAAAAGTGAAGGCAGGAGCTGTAAAGGGACTGAGCAGTATGTATGGTTATCTGATGACCTATGTAAATGTCTAAACAGGTGCACCCTCTTGACTCAAAGTTCAGCATCAAAAGAGAATAAAAAGGACTTCTCAAAAATTGAAGAACAAAAAGCTCTTCCACACTCCTGTAACTCTAGCAAGCTACTTACTTAAAACTACAGCTTGCAACAATTACTACTATGCATTATATGCGCTTCTCTGCTTCAGACTTTGCTGCAAATGTTGTATCAGCACTCATTTATAAAGCTGTGATATCAATGCCAGCACTGCACTTCTGCACCACTGGCACCTACAGATTGGCTCCTCTGACCACAAACACCCCCTTTGCCCTGCCCTAATTATGGTCCTGCAATAATCCTGCTGCCCAATAGTAAGGAGTACATCACAGAGAAAACTACTACTGCTTACTGTGAAATATGTCTTGTAGAACAGTTTATTTTAAATATTCTTTATTGATCTTGAAATAATGCAAACACATATGTACAATCACACCCTTGGGTTCAGAAAGATTAGCACTGTCAGCATTAACTGGACAACATAGGACTGCAAATTATCATGGCCATGATAATATCCAACTCAGAGACATGGCAAAGCAAAAAACAGAATCACCTCATTACCATGTCTTTAAATCAAACTTTCTGTCACACCTGGCCACATAAGTGTTCCTTCTACTAGCTTATGTTTTACAATTGCACAGACAACTTCCAGCATGCATACACACATTTATGTATTTGCCATTTGTTAACCAGATAGGTGGGCTGGTCATCTTACCCTTTTTAGCCATGACTTGGTTGAAAGACATCAGTCCAGAAGCAGTATATAGAAGCATTCTACAAAGAACAAAACAGTTTTTCACAATATCACAGTAGATTCAGAAGGGATGTTGCACAAAACTTGGTGACAAGATTATACTTATAGCAGAGTACTACATTATACATATATGCAAGGTTAAACAACTAACAAAGAGCATTAAGTGCCTTTAAATACAATTTAGATATGTTTTAAGGCTGGTTAAGCTTAGCCATTGTCACTGTAGCAAGTGCAACTACACTCTGGGCCACTGCTCAGAAAGGGAGATTTTGAAAACAGATAGCGAATTAATTTTGTTCCATGAAGTAGGGCCTAGTCTGGAGAAAGCATGTTCTCCAATGGCAGTTTTAAATGGTGGTTTGTTCAACCATATGCTGTTGTGTTGTGAATTTCTTAATGAATAGGCATGATACCCGATTGGTAATTTTGTTTTCATTGGTGGGCAGCAACCTTACTTTAGCATTTTGTAAATAAGAATACTTACAAGGTACGTTGCTCTTTGAGTGACATGGAGCTAATTTAAGATATAGAGGAGGCTGTAGTGATGAGTCTGAGGGCCAACAAGGAGGTTAAACCTATAGATTTTGTTCTCAGTAATTTGTATTATTTGAGAATTATCGACAGAGTGCAAGTTTAGCAATGGCAACCGATACTCTTGCATGGGGAGGACATTTTTGGCCAGAGCAATCTGTGCAGGGGGATAAATCAGATGGGATATTTTACAGCATATTTTCAGTTGTGCAAGTACCTTATTGGAGATGCTACCAGTGTGTAGTAAAAGAAAGGGAGGGATATATTGTTAGTCCAAGGTGTTTATATTCAGACCCTACTGGAATAATATACTTCCAGATATTAACACACTTGCATACGCATACACACACACACATACATTCATTCATTCAGACAGTTGCAAGCATGTCCCTAAAGACATACACACACACTCAAAGAAACATACACTCACATCCACACACATGCTCACACACACATGAATTAGTTGTAAGGATCTTCCACACGACCACCCAGCAAAATTATTACATGCGCGCACACACACACACACACACACACACACACACACACACACACACACACACACACACACACACACACACAGATGGATTTGTAGAACCTACCTACTGTCTCTCTCCAAGCCCTGATCCATCCATGGGAGTGAATAGGTGTACATTGTTAAAAGACAGCATACATTTTTTTCCTTCTCACAACCTAAATAACATACTAGAGCAATTTTCTGAATCACACTATAGTGGAATCGTTCTACCATGCTATTTTGGTGCCAACACCGTTTTCATAAGAGGGCACACAACCTAGTTATTTAGAATTAGCCACTCTCCTGGATTGCTGCATTTTCATGTGGTTTTGCCAGTGAAACTGCTGTCTATGTGATGGCTAGTACCTGTGCACCACTTTAGCTGGACAGCAGTTCTGAATCAATCTGGCTTACTGCACTATGGAAATCCTGCAAGTAAAAGGTAAGCCTTTTTGAATCTCATGCACTGTGTATAAACTACATCAATTATTAGTTGCCTTCTAAAAATACTTTAACTGAACAGCTCATTTAAAAAAATTATCCCAGTCCTTCACAGTGCCAGATCATAGAGAAATGGGGCCTTAGTAAGGATAATGGGTCAGGCCCCTACAATCATATCAGTCATACCTCTCAACCTCTTAGCAAAAGAAATCTGGACAAAGTCAAAAATAATGGTGTGGGGGGGGGGCGCAAATTCCCCAAAATTGGCTCTCATATAATCATGCCATGGTTGAATTATTTTTCCTAGTCTTCTTATTAGAAAACAAACTAGGCAGCTTATATTTTTTACTTCATGTATTTTGGAAGACTATCAACACCAAGTCAAATGTAATTTCTGTTTCATCATGCCTTTCCTTTCTGATCTTGACAATTAAAGCACATTTAGTACAACCATTATCTAACCATTTCCATTCACTTCTTATCGCATGTAAGTTTGTGCCAACATCATCACAATAACAATACACTTTGTGTTCCCTATCAAGGCTATCATATGTTACACATCTTCATTCTTGTTATAACTGCTTTCACTATGTCCAACTATTTGTATTAAATGTGAAATCACCCACAGACCATTATTCCCTCAGTGTAATATTTATATTATAAACTGCATCCTTTCCCAAGCCACTAGCATCATAAATAATGTTGATGGTTACTCCCTGGCACCTACTTTTAATCAGTTTTCTCCTTTAAAGACGGTTAGATTAGACTTGCGGTCCAATAATTAAATACCATTGCTTTATGTCAATAATAACTGCATAGCTATTATTGCAATAATAATTTCAGGGTATTTAATAGGTATTATTAAACATCCAATTATAAATGCTCTAATTAAAACAAGTTAAGCATTTTCAAAGTTTGAGCACTCATGTTACATAATATGTTAATATCATGCTGAAATGCTAATCAACTGTTTCATGACACACGGCCTATATTAGATCACATTAAAGCCACATACAAAGTTCTAATAATCTTCCGCTGTCATACACTTTGAACTAAATGTGTCTTATTTACACTCCATTATTAAATAACAGTGACCACTCATTTTAAAACTGATTTATTTAACTATTTATTAGAAGTTAAAGCTTCCGTATTTGAACCCACTTATTATACATAGCATTTTTATACCTCACTGAAACACTAACAAATTGTTTCATAGCGTAGAGGCTATATATTAATTCTCAAATGAACAAAAATAAATCAATAACTAAATAAATAAATACACCTGACATGTAAAGGACCCCATATTTTCTACCTGTATAATCTTGATGCTTATATCCACGGTTCCAAAGTAAAACAAAGTATGAGTATTGCCATTTGTATCCCCTTTGCTTGAGTTCAGTACCAACTAAACTGTGCCTCTATAGTAAAGATTTATCTGAGATGTTTTAATTTACATGCTGTCACAATAAGTGTCTGGCATCCAAATCCCATCACATTTCTTAATGAAGTTAAAGCAAGAACAAGGGAAAATGAATGGGAACCCCTTTTAATCACTGCTCATTTTGGATCCAATAATTCTAGCAGACAGTCTATTTTCTTACTTGTATAAAGAGATGCTTAAATCACATCTTACCATAAACGAATAACCTCTCAGCAATGATCAGTCTTCAAGAAAATGCTTTAATAACAATACAGAAGTACAATTCTGTCCATAACAGCCAAAAATCAATATTAAACCTCTCGTACCATCCTTCACCGTACATAAAATAAAAAGATTTGCACTTTTCCATTTCACTCCCACTGACCCTCCCATTCACCTTCCACTTTCATTAACTTGCAGAGTCACCCAGAGCTGTAGTTTCTGCATAGTCTAATTTAATTCACTAAAATAAATACACTAAGTCCCTTAACTTTGCAACTGCTTTTTTTTTCAGTTAGTAAAAGTCAATACTCTCTCCACAGAAAATACTTTCAACATTGTTGGAGGTCAAGGCATATTTCATTTTAAGCCTGTAACACTCCTTAATATCATCCAAGAACTGCAGTCTTTCTTGAAAAGTTACATCTGAGTCATTATGAGACACATATGTCATCTGACATGCTACAGTAATTTTTCTCCCAGGCTGCCATAATTACCATAGCATTTCTTTCTCATACGTCATTGCAAGCTGCACCAACATAACTTAAGGATTACTGTATTACTGCTAAGTTGCAGTCAGTGACAATTGACATACTTTTTCCAGTTTCAATGTTGATTTTGTGAAGCCTTCTCATTGTGTCATTTTAGTTTTCCCATACTTTATGTCCAATTCCTCTTCTGCTAACACTCTAGTCTTAAATTATTTCTACAACTTCTTTCCTCCATTGCAAGCAATTGCAGATCTAAATTTTCTAACTGATCACCTAATTCTTCCATTCAGTTTCACACTTCATCCAATTAAAAACTTAATGGTCCTGATTACTAAAGACTTGTTCTCAGTATAAATTTACTCAGATGTAAGCCTCCTTGGTTGATAAGCATTACACTAGAGGAAGTTACGTCACCAAAGACAAGACTTTTGGAATCTGGCCCAGTCTCTTCTATGATACTTACTTGCATTCGTCTTATATATCCATTCTAAAGTCCAGAAATATGTCCGGAGACAAATTTAACTTCTTCCAAACCTCTTTTAGCTTCTTTGTCATTCAGCTGAATCAACTTCATAGTACTATAGTGGGTATCCATACGCTCAGTTCTCACTGTTGTTTATTTCTTCTTTCATTATCACATTTTCAGCTGGGGTTTCCATTTTTTTCTGCCATCATTTCAATGTAAATACTTTCACATACTACAGTTTCATTTGTTCATATCAAATGACATTATTTAGACAAAAAAAAAAATTTAAATTAGCTGTGATATATGTAAAAATGGCAAAAGCAACTTTTAAAGCAGCACAAACATTCTGTTTGTGTGACAAATATGATGGTTGCTGCTTATTTTAGACTGAATAATTTAAGATGAAACAGATTTCATTGTTTGACTAAAATGATGCTAGAGATGAAAACCCAGTAGGAAAAGCGATGACAGATTTCTAGCTTCCAAACGGGTAATTTGAAATCCATGACAAACGTTTGTCCTAAATGGATGTAAGAATGATAAGTATGAACTGGATGTAATGCAGCTGTCTTTATCAACACTGGAGACAGATTTAGGAGAATTGTCAGACTTCTTTTGGAATGGACTTTCTGATTTTGGAAAAGTGCAATGCTTTCTGCTATATTAAGTGACTCACCTATGGCACATAATGCATAAACTTTTGTCACTTGTTATACCATATACAGATCCAACAGATAGCTTCATAGGTAAATAGGTTGTTGCTAAACAACTGGTAGGTACATCATTTATAGCCACGGTACAGAATGTTCCGCTATTTGCTAAACCTTTCTGTTAGGGTTTGCAGGTGGAGATCAGGGATGTATTTGCAGTTATTCATTCAAACCATCCAAACTGTTTGAAGAGGTTGAGAAAACTACTTTGTTTAATATGAAGGGGGAGTCTGTTCCATTGGATAGGAATTCTTTGAGTGAAGTATTTGTCATGCCAGCAAGTCTGATTTAAAGAGAATAATTACTAATGCAGAGGTTGCTGCTGTCAAACAACTTTTTATTTTAGTGCTCAGCCTCTACTGCTATTGAAGAACTTGCATATGTTTCACTTAAAAATTGGTGCGCTGATGTTATTGCCATAACATTTCCTGAACTAGCCAGCTGGGCTATAGGGAATGGCTGGCAAAGACAACAGGTTCATAATCAGTAGTTAGGCAGTCCTAGAGACCATTAAGGAGCCTAGCCCAAATTCCCAATGCTCCAAAGCACTCACTGGTTAAGTGACTTGTTTAATGTCACACAGTAGATGAATGAAGGTGGAAAGATTCAAACCCTGCACTCTTGCCACAGGAAGCAGTTCATTAACAAGTTGGAGCTTTAGTGCCCTGCCCTAACTGCCACAGTAACGGTTTCTAACTAAATGCTGAAATCTTTTACAATCCAATCTTACAGAAAAACACTATCACAATAATGTGCAACAATGACTATGTAATGGATGTTGCAGATCAGACATTCTGATCATCTTGCACACTTATGACCGGATAAATGTCAACCCCTTTGCACTTGTTGGAGGCTGTAAAGAAGGTATTAAAAATATATTACTAAAATGCTACATGTTTACACTATATTACACAATCCAGTCATACTAATGCATTCATTCTCAAGTACAATGAATAAAGCAAAACAATTAAACACAATTTAAATGCTCTTAACAGGCCATACAAAAATGGAAATATTACTGCATACAACATATTTAATTTTGGGGGGGGGGCTCAAATGCTTGTAGGACACATATATATCATGTCTGACCTCCCTATAACTTTTCTGTCATCAAGAATAGCTATCCTATTTGACACCACTCAGTACTGGCCTGACCTACTTGAAGAATGGTTAATACGGATGTGCTATTGCAGCATACACCTCCAGAGTCAACAGAACCAAGTCATGGATGAATGGGGACCTACTCAGGGTAATGAATCAGGCCCCTGCCAACCATACTAATGTTCCATTGCTTGGTTGTCTCTCCCCAGTTACCATAAACACTATTCATACCTGTCAGTGTACGTGCTACTTTCTTTAATTATCACATAGATGTGGATTTCATTTAAAACTTCTATTTCAAATTTTATAGAAGAAACATTGACAGCCATTTCCTAAACAAAACAAAACACTCTCACATTGAAAACAGTCTTAGCATGAGAAACAGTAAATTATTTTTTTCCTTGAAACTTACATTTAGTGAAAATGCATTTGGCAACCTATTAAACTACAAGAGACACGCTGAGAGTCATACTCAAATAGCAAATAGTAAAGTACTAATTAGTGTCTCTGTGAAGGCTGCAGGAATTCAAAAGACAAATAATGATGCGTTTGCGGCTAGCCAGGGACAACCCACTGGACACAAGTGTCCCTTAACATGAGCATCACAGGAGTAATGTGTACTGATACAGCTCGAAAGTCACATGAAAGACAAATAAATGCTGTGAGAATCAAATCATGTACTACGAGAAGCAGCTCTGCTATCAGCCCAAAAATTTACTAACCTGGAACTGTGTGCATGTCCATGCAGCCCAAGAAAGAAAGAACTAAGGAAATGTCTCACATAGGGGCAAGTGAATAGGGGAATCCAGGTACTCCAAACAAACACAAATGTAGATCAAAATAATCAAAATGTGTTGCTACAATAGTCAAACGCTTTCGTCCATTGAGCTAATGGGACTTCTTCACAACCATGTAGTATGTGCAAGTATGTTGGATAAAAGTAAGAGTGATCACATGATCCATTTGAAACACAAGGTCTTAAAACGGCAACAGAAAAATCTTGTTGACAACTAAAAATAAAATCATTAAGAAATATATTAAAAAGGTAGTAATAAACAGCATTAATAAATGTACCACTGAACTGGTGTATAGATGTGTGGTCTCTCACTGTTAATAAAATACATATATCCAAATTCATTATACACAAATAATAATAATATACAAATCAAATAAAATGATGTTCTTAATGAAGTATCTATATCATTTGAATAGTGTATAAAAATATATATCGAATATAAACGACCCCTTCCCAAGTAGAAACAGTGATTAAAAATTCTAAAAATTTACAACTTAGCCACCCTTAACTTCAGTTATGAGTGAATGGATATACATTCATTCAAACCTGTGGGGACGGGGAGATGTGTCACTTAATCTTAATTACCACATCAACTCTGTACTTGATAAGGGTCTCCCAGTGATCACCTCTTTTATCTGGTGTCATTATTTCAATGATTCCAAAATTTAACTTTTTAAATTCTGTACAATCCAAGGAGTGCTTATGAAGTGCACTGCTATTGTTTTTCCACATAATGTCATAACAGTGTTCATAAATTATTTTGCTAAAAGGTCTTTACATAAATATTATGTTGTTTATTGTTGGTTTCAAAAATACCTTTTAGGTTCCTACCCATCTTAAAAACAAAACTAGATTAATTATCTAATATTTAAGTACTTGTTCATCAGTTTTGAAAAAATTCCAATTTCTCCTGACTGTCACTTTAATGTGGTTTGAGTTTCTACTGTATTTTAACATCAAGGATCTTGTGCAGTTTTTTGTAACATCCTTATTACCAAGTTCCACTTTATTCCCAGGCTAGCTGACATTCTTAATCTGACTGCTACTTGTACCCAATAGTGGGGTATATGTCTTACCCCACTCTACACCAACTTCTGCACTATTATTAAGTAGTCTGCATAGGTAAGTCCTTTGTAACAGCATCTCAAATAGGTTGTTGTTCTTTATGAAGAGGTTGTAAACTGAGTTCATTCCAGTGAGTATAACAAGCTGACCTTTTCATCAACATTTTCTTTAAGGTGAAAGGGTGGCATCTCTTTTAGTGTAGATAAATGTTTGAGAATGTTAGTTTCCTATAAATGGTGGAATAAAATTGGCTACCATTTTTAAAAATTGTAATGTCCAAATAGTTCTCCTTGTCCACTCTATGTGTATATGTGAACTTTAGGAATGAAGTAGCATTGCCTCTATATTTAATAAATTCCAACATTCTTATCTTAGATACAAACAACAGGATAAACATATTACCTAGGTAGTGTAAATAATTTCCAAGTTTTTTACATAGAATTAAACGTATCTTTTTCCCACCTAGGCATTACAAGATTCACATCGATGGGGAAATGAGCAGCACTCATTGCCACAACTTTCATTTGCCCGTTATATTCACCTTTGAAGTTCATAGGTTAATACATTCATAGGAGGTTATTAGGCTAATGACCCAAGAGCCCTTACAAGCCTAGCCATGTTAATCCTGAGTTGCCTCAATTGTCAGTAGATAGGTTAGCAAAGTTCATAGAGGCATGAGTCTATGGTAATTTATACCAACTGCTTCTGGCCATGAGGGATATGGGTGCATCCCCTGGAGTGAATTTACGGTCACCCATCCATCTAGGTTTCATTTGAAGAGGGTCAGTGAGGGGCTCTGCTTCACATTAATGTGAAGCTTGTTTCAGAGAAGAGGTAGTCTCTGGAAGATGTATCTATCTCTCCAGCATGATTTTTTTTTTATGTCAGAGGCAAGGTTAAGATCCCCGGAGCCAGTGACCCTTGTGCAGTTTTATTTATGAATGTGTAGCATTTCCATCAGGGTCAGGTCAGTGACTGCCCTGTAAGTCAGCCAAATTTCACCTGTTGGCAGCCTGTAGGAGATGGAATAGTGTGACAGGGCTTTCAGTCTTTCTGCATAGGACTTGTTCTGTGCACCATGTATTTTCTTGTTAAGAAACCTCTGTGGTCTCTCCAATTGTTGCAGGTGTCTGGTGAGATACATGCAAAAGGGAGCATTGTACTCAACTAGTCTGATGAGGAACAAGCATAATGGAATTATAACATCCTTAGATCTAGTTGTGATGCTTTTACTTGAGATGTGCCACATAGGATTTCCTTACCACTGTGGATACATGATGGTCGAAGTTCTGATTGATATTAACATGAGTACCCAGATCACATACCACTGGGTCTACACTTAGCAGGGGCTGTCTATAATGTAATTAGCAGGGATGTTAGTTTTCCCAAATGGAATAATAATGCATTTTTTGCATTTAGCTTCAATCTGTGGATTTGGCAACACCCATTTGTCTGCATTAACCCTTTCTGCAGTATATTAGCATTGTAGGGGGGGGGACTCAATAATTGCTCCCAGTTTGCAATTGTCAGCAAACTTGTCAGCCACAGACTGTCCTTGTTTACCTGGACATCTGAGAAATGAATTTCGAACATTGAAGGGCCCAATCCAGAACATGCCACTGGTGACTTGACATTTGCTAGATGTGAAGTCACCCACTCTGGCAGTATGTATCCTGTTGGTGAGTCAATTGGCTACTCATCCAGTGGCACAGGGGTTAATTCCCAATTGGGAGAGTTTCTCTGTAATATCTGACTGGGGAGGATTGTGTCAAATGCCTTGGCTAGGTGAAGGTAGGTGGTATGTACTTGCTTTTCCTCATTCAGGGCCTTGGTGACTTTCTTGAAGAAGTCAACCAGGGTTTAACAGACATGATTTACCCTTATTGAATCCAAACTGGTTTGGGTCCAGAGTTTGGAGATTACCTATGTCCTTGTTGATAAGGTCTATAATGATTCTTTCAATGGCCTTGCAAATGAGGCTAGTGAAGCTTATGGTCTATAATTTCCAGGGTCAGTTGATGGTTCCCCTTTGTGCAGGGATTACTGTTGCTGTCTTTCATTCTGCTGAAACATAGCCAGTTCGTAGGCTGTGGTTAAACAAGAATCAAAGTGGGTCTGCTAGGTCATGTTTGAAGTTGTTTAAAAGGCAACCTGAGATGTTGTCTGGTCCCATTGATGCTGTGTTTTTAGCCTTGTTGAGCACAGAGATAACCTGCTCTCTTAAGATAACAGGCTGAGGACTGGTGGCAGGTATACTTTGAGGGACGACCAGTGGGGATGGGGGTGTGTGAAGTTTGCTCCAGCTAAATAAAATTGTAAATAAAAGTAAGTAAAATTGTTATGTAAAGTAAGTTCCACCAATAACATCATAAGTTTAATGACTTAAATTTCAAGATATTTAAATCTAGTAAGGCTGAGTAAAAAAACTCTAATCCTGTCTTATGTGGAATACTTGTAAATAGGTCCACCACATCTATGGTTTAAAAACAAAACTAATGGTCTCACTATAGTATAACTGGGTAAATTCACTCAAAAGGTCCCTTGAGCCTTTCAAATTGTGCTTCTGTATGGAAAGGGTGTCTTTCAACATTCTATCTATAAATACAGATAGAGGGTAAGTTTTGGAACCCTGCGCTGCCACAATCTACAGAGTCATTAATATTTTTATGTTCCTTGGAAATTCTGAAAAGAGCTGATATAACTGGGCTCTTGATAACCAAGATGTTATAGCAGGCCAGTATAATAAATATATTTTTTAAAAAGGGCATCTTCCGAAAATATATCAATTTTTTTTCCTATGCTATATGAGTTTCATTTTAAGAACTAGTATGAATTTTTCAGATTCCTATAGCATGTCAAAAATTTTCCCACATAGCTCATTTTGCCTATCACCATCCCCCCTCCAACTTTCTTTATTTTAACAGAGACATCATGGGTTGATAAAGCAGGTTCACTTCTGGATAAATTAGAAAATTTGGGTTGTCAATCTCTCAACGTTGTATAGACCGCTTTCAGAGGCTTTTTCAAAAATGGCTACTATACTGTTCATGTTAGGGTTAAATGTACTTTTCTTCCACAACTTATAGTTGTTCATAAACAGTGTTTCACCTCTATCCTTAAAATGAAGAGCTAAATTCGCTTTCCTAGTAAATAATCTAACTTCAGATCTGGTATATTGTTTTTTGTTTGTGGAATAAAGGTAAAACAATTCTTAAATAATGATATGCAGTCTTTGTTAACAGTTAGTCATCATAGTTAAAAATACTGACCTTTTAAAAGTTAGAAATTTGCCATTATGGGTAGAAATAATAATTTGTCATTTAAAGATTATTCATTTTGTCCCTGTTGCTCTTTCCTGTTTTTTCCCATTCTTTTCCCTTTCCCTTCCCATGCTCTGATTGACTGCAGGGGGGCTTTGGGAAAATATGGGTCTTGAAAAACTTGGCCTTGTTTCCTAGTATTATATATATATAATAGGGTCTATATCATATGAGCGAATAGGAAAAACTGCGAACGCTCACAATCTCGAAAGTACCGGACCTCGAAGTTGCTATTGTGGGGGGCTGCACACCCCCCCCCACTAAATATATATTCCAACTCCGAGATTGCACTACAGTGAGGAAAGGGCAAATATTCCATTCTTCACTTTACCACAATCTCAGAAAAAGCACTTCGAGGTCCGGTAGTTTCGAGATTATGAGCGTTCGCGTTTTTTCCTATTCGCTCATATGATACAGACTATATATATATATATATATATATATATATATATATATATATATATATATATATATATATATATATATATATACGGATCTATGTTGATCCATCGAAATTATGTTTCATTGAAACGCAAACCCTCAAACTCACGTTCACGAAAGTGCACGTTGTCAAAAATGTACTTTCGCAAAACACAAAATAATGGAAGAAAAAAATTAAAAAAAATAAAACACTAAATCACATTTATGCAGGGGGGGCAAGTCTCCATGCACCCCCCACTTAAATATACTACCTCTGAGGTCGCACTACAGTGGGGAAAAGGATATAGTCCCTTATCTCCACTAACGAGATTCGGCGATTCGGCTTTCGAGAAAGTACATTTTCGATGTAGTGCACTTTCGTGGAAGTGGGCTCATCCTGTTTGCTGATGAAGTGTACCTTCGACAAACAGAAGGAGACCCATATAGACACACACACACACACACACACACACACACACACACACACAATAAATAAATATATATATATATATATATATATATATATATATATATATATATAAAATGTGTATGTATATATGTGTATATATACACACACATTTTTATATATATATATATATATATATATATATATATATATATATAAAATGTGTGTGTATATATGTGTATATATACACACACACAATTATATATATATATATATATATATATATATATGTGTGTGTGTGTGTGTGTATCTTGTAGAGTTAAGAACTCCACAGCTACCCAGCCCAAGGAAATTAATCTAGCTATACAAAAACCTTTCTTACAGCACTGATACGACTCAGATGAAGAGCTAGATCAAGAGGCAATATAAAACCATGAAAATTTAGTGCTTTTGTTCTGTTTTATTTCTCAGTAAGGAACTTCAGAAAAACTTTACAGAGCACGTCTGAAAACATTTAAATATCCCTCTGAACTAACAACCACTCAGTAAGCAGCATTAACTCCCTTTCGATGAGGTCATAATTGACGAAACAGGAAATGCAAATAACATCTACAAATAGTTTTAAAAAGTGAATAGCAATGTAAATATAAACAAACATTGCATTACATACATAGTTAAATAAATAACCAGGCATTACTTAAACAACTCAAACAGCAGTTATTGCATTATAAAAGTTTCAACTTCAACATGCTTTTAATATTTACGTGTTCATTAAGCCCTGGGAACTTATCTGCCTGAAGCATAACTTGCCATTTCATTTCTTTCAAATCTTCTAGAGTGTTTATACAGAGCATTCTTCCTGTGTTTCACTTTGATAGCATGGGCATGTTTGTATACCCCATCCCCCACTATGAGAGTTTCCT
Source organism: Protopterus annectens (assembly GCF_019279795.1). NCBI lineage: Eukaryota > Metazoa > Chordata > Ceratodontiformes > Protopteridae > Protopterus > Protopterus annectens. The sequence goes on along the minus strand of NC_056743.1, from coordinate 1,095,061,327 downwards.
GATTGATTTCCCTACATAGGAGTCAGTGATCTCACAAAGAGCATACTATACAATCCTTGTACAATTAACGTGTCGTCTAGCACCTATGCATCTGCCATATCCTTTTATAGTCACAAAAGGACTGTTCATAGTTTACTTTTACTTCTTACAAACCTGAAGGAAAATGTTCCCAGTCATTTATTTTGCGGAATATCCCTGCATTCTTTTTCAAGTAACATTTTATTCTTACTTTTTTTTCATAATAGTGAAACCTGATCTGTTCCATACATTATTTAAGCAATTTGGTGCTGCCTAGAAAAAAAAAAGTTTCCAGTTGTTAATAAATATGCTTTTGATACTGGAACCATCAAGGGGGAAAGTGCAGACAAAAGCTGTTCATGACATTATTATAGCCCACATGGTTAGTCTGTTCTTTTCTGGTGGTCTTACATAAAACGGGTTTGTATATAATCAGTCTACCATCTTTAATTTCCTGAAAATGTGGTCTATCAAGTTTTCATTATCTAAAAAAATCTGTTAAATGTTTCCAGCTTTAAATTAAATACTTTACTTTCAGAAGTGAGTCTGGAAAGATGGATAGCTTGAATTTTGATAATGTTCCCTTTCAAAAGTGTGGAGTGGTAAATCTTTGCATGTAAGTAGGTATTAGAAAACACTGGTTTTCTTCAAATTATGGATGCCAGTCACCCTGTAAGTCTGTTGAATGGCACATTTCTATCTAGAAAACTGTCTCATTTGAATAGTTCAGTGAAAGCCTTAGGTAGCTGATAGAATTATTTAAATTGGTTATGATCTCATCTCATTTAGGGTATCAGTGCCCCCTTACCAAATTCTAAAAAAAAAAAAGATAGTTAATGTATCTGGGACACACTCCAATAAAATTCCAACTAAGTACCACTATAAATGGTTTCCATGTCCCAAACATTCAGTACAAAGTTTGTGAATGAAGGGGCAACTGCTGTCCCCATTGCCATCCCTCAAATCTGATGGTAAAATGTAATGCTGAATCTAGAGAAATTATTTTTAAGAGTGATATCCATCAATTCACAAATAACTTCTAGTTTCACAATGCTTTCAAAATTCAGAGTGTTAATAGTCCCTAACTAGTTCCAATCTTCATTTTGCAGAATTACTGCGTTTAAGGCACTGCTGTTTAAAGTGACAAAACAGAAGTCTTCCTCAAATGCTACATCTCTAAGCATTTCTAGTAAGTGCCATGACCCCCTTAAATAGGAATAACCTGAACTTGTGAGTTCCATCAGTAACCAGTCTGTGAATATGACAATAAGCTCTGTTTTAGCTATGGCACTTACTATTAATCTAAAAGGAGGGTTGTTAATTGGTTTATGATCTTTTGGTATTCCATACAACTTATTGTCTATTCATTTGTATACATTGTTGACGTTATATAGTGACACTTCCCTGTAAAAAGGGAAGTCTTCTAACAAACGCTCCACTCAATTTATATAATCCTACATGTCCATCATAATGACATTCCCACCTTTGTCAGGTTTTAATATTCTGAGATTTTTGTTAGTACACATTTCTCTCAGGGCAGGTTTCTCTTTATTTGTTTAACTGTAGACTCTCCCCTGTGGAGGGTTTTTTTTTTTTTTAAGAAATTTTCTAATCTCCTGCACGTGTGTTTTTTCAAATACCAGAACTGTGGAATTAAGTGGAAGGTTGAATAATCTTTTCCTTTTAAATTAATTTAAATCAGTTTTAATAGATCTTAATTCTTTCCTAATGTGAGCCAGGTTAATTTCCGGCAAAAAAATCACTGCAATTAATGTTTTGTTTAATTGAGCTCTGCAGGAAGGAATCAAATTAAAGACTTTCTGAAGCACTTTTCTCTTTTTGTGAAGTCAATGTCACTTTACTTAAATTGTGTATCTCAAACACTAATGGTTTTCCTTACTTCATTGTTAGCTGAAACTATAGTGGGATAATGTCCTAAGTTACTTTTCAGCATTTTGTCATTTGTTAAATACAGGTGAGTCACAGTATCATTGTTATTACCCAAATTACTAATGAAAACTTTTGAACTAGGCAAGAGTTCCCCTGTGGAAAGGAGTTTGTTCTTCTATAATATTGTCATGCTGCCTAAACCCAATTTCATGACGTTTACAAAGTCTATTACTTTCTGGGGTCTGTTCTGTTGGGTATCCAGTTTTGGTGGTGGAATGTTGCATTCTAAAAAGTCCAAAGCCTGTACAGTTTCAATGTAGGTTCATTTTTGTGCAATCCATTCTGACCTTCTATGTAATGTGCTGGTATTTGGAGTATATAAAGTATTTGCTTTGCTTACTTCCTATTCTTTTATAAGATCACTGGTCATGTGTTTAAAACAAACACTCTGATTGGTCCATTTAAACTTCTTACTCTTTCTCTATAGTAATTTTTTATCTAGTATCTCTAAACAAACAAATATGTCATTTTATATTGAGTGATTGTTACTGAAGAACCTAATGATCTGTTGGTTCAGATCTTCTATCTGCCTACTTAAATCCCTGATCTGTTTACCATTTTATCTGATTAAAATATCCAAAAGCTGACATCCTACACAGTCAAAAAAAAAAAAAATCACCTAGTTCACAATATGTGCCTAAATTTTTGGAAGTGCCATTGGGAAACATATGGAAACATATATTCAGTCACTTGGGGATTTTCTTCTCTTTAAGACATAGTATAAGAAATAAATTGTTTCACTGTAAGGTTTTGCACTTTCAAATTTTTGTTTAATACATTTAAGAAGAGTATGCCGTCCTTATTAACACTATATATGTTTTTTTCTTCAGTTTCCCTATTGAAATTACTTCAGGGAACAGTAATTTATTAAAAATATCCCTCACAATTGCTTTTCTGATCTCTAATGTTATTTCCAGGGGAAAATGTTTTTGAATGAATACTGCTATGGATTATACTAGGACCCTGAGAAAATTGAGAGTATTACAGATCACTGATGAAGTCTACAGCAAGTTTTACATACCAACGAGCTTGGTTTATTTTTCTAAGTGAATCAGAATGGGTTTAATGCTGATATTTTTAAAAGAACACAGTTGGCTATAACTTTGGTACTGCTAATGATGATTTGACTTTGGTTCGAAATCACCCTAATACTGTCAAGTTACACCTGACTGCCAACCTGTGCCAAGCCAGGGTTGGCACAAAATTGTATAGTCCATTATCTGCACCATTGTAACTACTGAGCTGGGGTGAGCATTAGAATACATGTTACTTTCTGATGACTATCTGATAAATTCGTAATTTGTGGATGAAAATTTCCTTTCAGTAATTATCCCATCCAATCAGCTTTAAACATGTCTCCATTTTATTAAAGGAGCTCAACAGAATTTTCCAGTCTTACACGCATTTAGATATGAATACCATAAAATTATACTTAAGTGAGCTTGATGAGCACAATTAATTTGAAAGCTGACTGTTCTGTAAATGTTTACCTGCTATATATGATAACTCTGCTATTCTAGTTAAGCCTCGAAAATGACAAGGCAATAACCATCGGTGGAACAATGAGTTAAGATCCAAGTGTAAAGGAAAATATTTAATATGAGCTGTATATAATATTAGATAGAGGGCAACAATGGCTCCCTTTAGAAAACAGCAAAATAAATGTAATTAACTTGAAGCTAGAGACAACACTTTGTAAATAGGAGTTAGGCTTCTGAAAGTTTCCAAACATTTATTTTATATTGCGGAAATAAAACTTACGGCAGCCTGCCCTCTCAAGCTGAATTTGTGTGTTGATGGACATTTGTTGGCCAAGAGAATTCTCAAATTATGAAACTGTACTCTGTAGTAGATTCATATTTATTTCACAATAATGATTTTAGAAAGTCTGAAAAAAATATTACTAAAGAGGTTAACTCTATTTTCCTTGTTTTCTCCTGAAGATGTTAAGCAGATTTGTAGATTTATATCTTTCTCATTTAATGGTCATTACACTGCTCATTTGGCTTTGGTTAATAATTTACCCATCTCAAAATGTCCCTTGGTCACCTTTTAAATTCTTCATATTTGTTTGTTCTTTTTCCCTGTAGTGTAAAAGAGGGCTATTTAGATACTTGCTCTGAAAGGTGCTGACAATTATCTTTGTAAAAATTAATGCCAGTAACCTACCTGTTTTTTTTTACTACAATATGCGAGTGTCTTACTCGAACAAAAATGATTTCTCATATTTCTTCCTCTTATGGGTACTTTATATCAACATTGGTTCAGGATGGTCTCTACTAGTTATAACATCTCTTACAAATTTTGGTGGAATAATAGCAATGTTAATGGTAGCAACATGATATTTTCACATAAACAACACATATTTGTGATCTGTCTCAAAGAAATACTGCTGCTCCATTATAATCGCTCTTTCCATAGTAATGCCTTTGATTGATATCAGGATAGATTCTGTGAGGGAGTAGAACTGTTTACTTGACACTTTTGTTTAATATTAATGCATCTTGGGGCTCAGCACTGAGTTTTTTTATATTTTTTTTACACTTTTTAGTAATCAGCTGAGGTCTGATCCTCTGATAGCATCCTGTATTGACCATGCAGATGATGACTGACTCCATTCATAGGTACTTTCTTGACTACTGTACTGACAGATATGTAATTCAGAAAGAAAATTGTTAATCCTCAGTAGACACTTAAGTGCCCCACCAAATTAAATGAGCAGTGTACTAAAGGGGGGCAGTTGAGCATTATTCATTTCAGAGGTGCACTATATGTATGTGGCTGATAGTAAGTAGGGAATAGGGAATGGACGGTTCTTTCTGTTTAGGTGAGGATTATAGCAGGAAGGCAATGTACACCTTACAAATTATATGAATGCTAAGTGCAAACAAATTATCCTCCTTTGTTCACTGAAAGTGTTTCAGCAAGTTGGTTTCAGGATTCACAGAAACAGCTGTTAGTAAATCAACATGATTCTCTTACAAAAAACTAAAACCTCCTTCCATTCATCCATCATCTTCCTCATTCTTCCTGTAAATTTATAGCCCCTAGTGAGCATACCTCTCAACCTCTTAGAGCAAACAATCTGGACAAAGCTCTACATAAAAGTGGGACAAAGGCCCAAAAATAGGAACAATATTTAAATATTGCTCCTACAAAGTTAGAAAGTTGACAGAATGACAGGTTTTGGATTAACATGTATTTTTCTGAAGGGTATGAAATCTGAAACTTAAATGTCTGTCATTATTTTCTAAAATCAATCTTTAATGAATTGCCACTAATTTGGCAAAAAAAACACAATTTTAGGAAAAATGGACCAAAAATACGAGGCAAAAATCTGGACATTCTGCAAAAATCTGTACAGTTGAGAGGTATGCTAGTCAGCCTTCTGGTTAGGTGCAAGTTTTCCTGTTCTAAAGTACTACCCCAGAATGTTTCCTTTTTTTGGTTTCATTCTAGTCTTCACTTTCTGAATGAAAACATGACCACTTCTATCTTTCTCCAGTCTTCGTCCTAACTTGCATTTCTCCAAGGACAGTATCAAACTCTCCATGTGTCCCTTTTCACCAAGTTTTAAATTCAGACATACTGCTAGAATATGTGCAAAATCTCACATTCATTTCCCCGCTTCCCCAGCATGCCCATACAATTCCTTTCCAAACAAACTTTGTATAATTGCTTTGGATTAAAAACAATTTGGAGTGAACTCTAAGCGTTTAACTGAAATATTACACTGCTCCCAAACTCTTTCCACACTTTCTTCCATTAATCTTTGAAGGGACAGATTCCCCTTTTCCATTTCCAGTTTACTTTACAGAGCAAGCTTTGCTGCCAGACTTGCCATTCTATAAAATCCACACATATTTGGCCTTCTTTCATCCTGTGCAACCTATGGGGGCTAAACTCCCATATCAATTCCACCCTTCAGTGCTTCCTTCTCTGTATTACTCATTCTGCTTTTATTTGCAGTTAGTTTCACCACTCTGCAGTAGATATTTTTTCTTTCCACCAAATCCTGGGCCACCTCAACTACAACTTTCCTACTTCATCCTCCCTCAGCTCTCCAGATCTGCTGTACCCCTTCTGTATGACTTTCTGGTACTGTACCCCTCATCCCAACTGACCCTAACCAATCACTTCATCAGCCCTCAGCTCTCCAGATCTGCTGTACCCCCTCTGTATGACTTTCTGGCTACTGTACCCCCTCATCCCAACTGACACTAACCAATCAGTTCCACAATACCTACACCTCATGTTAGTCCAATGTTCTTGCATCTTTTTTACATCTCCATCAACTTTTTTCTTTGTCTTAGAAACGTTTCCTTAGTCAGTTATACTCCTTGTTATTCATGATGTCCTGCTATTTTTTCATCTCCAAGACCCAGTCTCCTTCATCCATAGCACCTCATAACTAATTACAAAATATTAAACACTGATGCATAACTAGGGGAATGAAGAACCCCCCCATTCCCTGCTTGCCTTCATCCTTTTGTCTGCAGTCCTCACCCCTTCACAGCAACCTTTTTCACCACACAGGGTATATTTAAATATATCCTGTTCTTTTTCATAGCACAGACTATATTTAAATATACAATATCTAGGGTCTATATTATGTGATCAAAAAACATGTTAATCGACACAAACAGCAAAAACACTAATCACTGAATGGCCACTTCAGCAAATTTTTTCCCAGGGGAAAAAATCTCTTGGCCAAAGAGAAACTAAAACTTTCAAACCCTACAAAGTGGGGGAGTTTCACCCCCCACACTCCCTAGCTAAATATACCAACTCCAAAATCACACTACGTTGGAGAAAAGGGCAAATCCCTGACTATGGCCAGGTGTTTTGTCCCCTGGGAAAAAATTTGCTGAAATGGCCATTCAGAAATTAGTGTGTTCGCTGTTTGTGTCAATGAAAACGTGTTCGATTAACATGTTTTTCAATCACATAATATAGACCCCAATATCTATACCCAGGGACATAATTGTTCCACTGTTCTCAGCACTCATTAGACCAGTCATTGAGCATAATGTCCCTGTCAGGATGTACTAAAAAAAAATTAAGATCCTAAATCATAAAAACTATGCAGATTGTCATAAGTCTTGTCTCTCTTCAGTCTCATACAGCCTATTGGGAGGCGACATCTACCTGACATATACAGCCTCAACAGAACCTATTCTGTTAGACCCATTACACATTCACAAGTACAGTGGTGTCCTAAACACCTCCTCAGGGGACTTCAGTCTCTTTTGCAAAATTAACAGAACATGCTAGAGGGATAAATGTGCATCACAAAGAATACCATTCTTATATAACCGTATTCCACTCCACATAACACAATGCTCTTCTGTTACTCTTTTCAATCATAATTTGGATTGATGGGTAACTGCAAATTCATTCCTAGTTTAGTACCACTGATCCCCATGGATAGGGGAAACGTAATTACTCCAGCATGTACTTGTGCAACCCACCTTTGGATGTTCGTACTGGAAAATAAAATGGCTAATAACATGGCAATGAAGGATGGCTTTTTAAGATCAACAGACTATTAACTACCTATGAAACTATGAATCTGTGAAAAGGCATTATGCTGAGATGCATAAATTAAAAGTGCAAAGATGCAGCTAAGCAGGATATCCAAGCAAAACCTACACAGCAATGGAATAATGTGCTGTAGCTCCAAGAAAAATATCAAGGAAAGAGACCAACTCAAGTCCTGAAATAAGTGAAAAGACAACCTAAACACTCTCCTACACAACAGACTCCCATACAACAGTACGACAATAAGGCAGCCAGACTGGCTCAATATGTTTCCATTGGCCACAGTAAGGATAGGTTGTTTGGGAGGAGGAGCATAACATGAAACTGAGGTGGCCACTGGAAGTGATGATGAATGAGGAAGTATGGGTGAATATTTTAAGGTATCACCATGAGGAGGAAAATAGGTAGCTGATCAGAAGGATGCAGGGAAGGAGGGTGATGGGAATTCTGCTTAAGGATGCAGATATAGTGGTAATGGGAGCCATTTGAGAGAGTGGAAAAGGAAATGGGATGGATGAAGCATGAAGTGGAGAAAAATCAGTATGGAAAGGAGAATTTGGTGGAGCAATAATGGGATGCTGTCAAAGGTGATATGGAAAGGACGTTAATGGGATAGATGGGCATATAAGAACAAAACTAAGAATACTGAGGCACTTACAGGAAGAGTTGGAGGTGTTGAAAAACTACAGGGTGAGAGGAAAATAGAGCAAACTTAAAAGAGAAGCAAAATGCTTAGTGTGTGATAGAGGCCAGGGTGTTTTATGGAGGGAGATAATATACAGAGAAAAGAGTTTTGGGGTGCGCAGTTGGAAACACTGAAACATTTTTGACAAAGTGGTTTAAGGAGAGGAACGTGAGCACAGAAGTGAAAAATATCGCAGGTAGAGATGGAGTACTGATACAGGAGGATGAGGGGACTGGAACTAGGTTTCATTGATTTATTTGAGAACCTGTATGGTCATGTAGCTGTGGCAGGAGCAGAGGATGTCCATGGGATGAAGGAAGAATAAGAAAAATATTGAATGAAAAGAGTACAAAGACATTACAGGATTAGATGTTGACTAAGATGTCAAGAGAATTATTGTATTTCTAAGATAGCAAGACAGAAAGCTTTCTTTAGAATTCTAATTGTAGAGAGCCGAAGCTAGTGCAGGATTCGTGATTGGATATAGGAGAAGGTTGGCACCATCTGTGGAAGGTGCAAAAGTTGTATATTTCCCAAAAGGTGAAAGTGATGGATTGAAACAACTACATCTTTATTTCTCTAATTAAAATATAAATGAGTTGGATAGCAAACTTTCTAACTATGCATCTAGAGGTCTACTGCCACAACTAGCTAAGGAAGGTTAAGGGTGTTTGTGAAGGGAAAGGAGATATTAGATAACTAGTAAACAATGACATAATTTATGAGGTGGAGACAGTCAAGAAAAAAATGGAGGAGTTTTAGGACAAACATTAAGGCTGAGGGACTTTAGATCTCATTTTAGAGGATGGTTGGAGGCTGCATAGCTCTCATTTTAGAGGATGGTTGGAGCTGCACAATACAGATGTAGGTTAGATGATATGATGTAAGGAGGCTATATTATAGTCTTAGGTTAGATTATATAGTAAATGGAAGTATTTCAAGGGAAGTAAAGACCACTTGAGAAACTAAACAAAGATGCCTTCTGGCCCAGCTCAGTTTGTCTTGGTGACAAAAGAGTTGACCAGTGCAATATGTGTAGAGTTAGCCAATTGAATGTTTGCAGGAAAGTGAAAGAGCTGGTTATAGATTGTTTTTATTATTAATGGAGGAAGCATAGGAGATGTCCAAGGAAAGTTTTTTAACATGCTGGGACATTGTAGAGTGTTAGAGCTCAAGTGTAATAAAAATAATTCAGCGACTGTGAGATTAGGGTGGAAAGGGTAAGATTGGATAGGGTGATACTAAGGAGATGGAAGTTGTCAATCTATCAGGATTTACAGTTAGAGAACCTGGTGGAGGACATAGTGAGGAGAAATGTAGAGAGAGTTAGAGAAAAGTTAAAGAAGCAACTGGGGAGTCGTGAAAGTGTGATCATGGATGGGAGAATGAATGCAGTAAATTATATTGACTTCACTTGTGAAACACTTCAGGAATGTTCTAGCATTGTCAGGAGACAAGCAGTTATATAAGTTGGAAAAGAATGTGGAAATGAGGGTGGCTGCTGTGAAGGGGTGAGGACCGCAGACGAAAGGATGAAGGCAAGCAGGGAATGGGGGGGGGGTGGCTTCTTCATTCCCCTAGTTATGTATCAGTGTTTAATATTTTGTAATTGGTTATGAGGTACTATGGAGGAAGGAGACTGGGTCTTGGAGATGAAAACATTGCAGGGCATCATGATAACAAGGAGTATAACAGACGAAGGAAACATTGCTAAGATAAAGGAAAAAGCTGATGGAGATATAAAAGAGGTGCTAGAACATTGGACTAACATGAGGTGTAGGTATTGTGGAACTGATTGGTTAGGGTCAGTTAGGATGAGGGGATACAGTAGCCAGAAAGTCAGACAGAAGGCGTACAGCAGATCTGGAGAGCTGAGGGAGGATGAAGTAGGAAAGTTGTAGTTGAGGCGGCCCAGGATTTGATGGAAAGAAAAAAATATCTACTGCAGAGTGGTGAAACTAACTACAAATAAAAGCAGAATGAGAAATACAGAGAAGGAAGCACTGAAGGGTGGAATCGATATGGGAGTTTAGCCCCCATAGGTTGCACAGGATGAAAGAAGGCCAAATATGTGTGGATTTTATAGAATGGCAAGTCTGGCAGCAAAGCTTGCTCTGTAAAGTAAACGGGAAATGGAAAAGGGGAATCTGTCCCTTCAAAGATTAATGGAAGAAAGTGTGGAAAGAGTTTGGGGGCAGTGTAATATTTCAGTTAAACACTTAAGAGTTCACTCCAAATTGTTTTTAATCCAAAGCAATTATACAAAGTTGGTTTGGAAAGGAATTATACGGGCATGCTGGGGAAGCGGGGAAATGAATGCGAGATTTTGCACATATTCTAGCAGTATGTCTGAATTTAAAACTTGGTGAAAAGGGACACATGGGGGAGTTGAACAAATGTTGTAGTAAAAGGGTGATACTGTCGAAGTTCAGCATTTGGAGAAAAGCGGGTTAAGAAGAAGACTGGAGAAAGACAGAAAGTGGGAAGTTGCAGGTCATGTTATCATTCAGAAAGTGAAGACTGGAATGAAACCAAAAAAAGGAAAAATGCTGGGGTAGTAGTTTAGAACAGGAAAACTTGCACCTAACCAGAAGGCTGACTAGCATACATCTCAAATGTACAGATTTTTGCAGAATGTCCAGATTTTTGCCTCATATTTTTGGTCCATTTTTCCTAAAATTGTATTTTTTTGCTAAATTAGTGGCAATTCATTAAAGATTCATGTTAGAAAATAATGACAGACATTTTGGTTTCAGACTTCATACCCTTCAGAAAATACCAAGGTTGCAGTCATGTGCAAACATGTTCAGCCAGAAATCCTTAACATTGCCTTTGATCACTGAGAAGTAAATGTCAAAGAAGAGTGGCCCAAGGACTGAACCTTTGGGGCACTCTGCTAGTGACAGGTCCTTTGGAGGAGGTAGAGCTGTCCATCCATAGTTCCTCAGTTTTATTAATGAGACAGTTTGCTATCCAACAAATTACACAGGGGTTAATATTTAGTGTGGAGAGTTCATTGATGATGCATTAGTATGGGACAATGTCAAATGTCTTTGCAAGATCCTGATATGCAGTATGCACTGATTTGCCCTCATCCATTGCCTCACTGACCTTTAAAAAAAAAAAAAAAACAGCCAGGTTAAGAAGGCAGGACCAGCTGGGTTGGGTTGAGAGTCTGTAGGCTGCCTATATCCCTATTTATCAGTTCCATAACAATCCTTCTCACAGACCCGCAGATGAGACTAGTCATGTTTATGGGTCTATAATTACCTGGATCTATTGTAGCCCTACCTTTGTGCATGGGAATGACTGTTGCTGTCATCCACTCGTAAGGCACAAAGCCTGGTTTGAGGCTAATACTGAATAGTCTCTCTAGGTGGTCTGACAAGTCTTGTTTAAAGCTAACCAGTAGCAGTGACTGCTGATGACCTTAAAGCAAATGGGGGCTGCAGCTGAGTGGATGGTGTTAGCTGAAATGGGGTGGGGTCTATTACAGCATTTCATTGACCATCACCTGTTATTAAAAAAAATGCAGTCTTTAATTTACATCCGTAGACTGCCTCAGTATACACCCATTTATAACTGCCACTTTATCAACTATATGCATGTACATCTGACAAGACTACAATCAAAATGACCAACCATAGGTGAAATGGAGACTTAGACAAAGGTCTCCATGCTCCCCCCTTTGCACATTAACTCCCAGCACTTCCTCAGCCTCCCTTATTGCAATACATCCTGAAGGTACAACTGAATTAAGCTGGGAATCTGAGGCTACTAAGCACATACAAATATAATATATAAATATGTTTGTTAGTAGTGGCTATCCTGAAAAGAAAATAATGACTTAGTAGACAGAACAAAAATATAAAGGGGGATAAAGGTAGACCCTGGTTTAATAAGAATTGTGCCAAAGAAGTGAAGGATAATAAACATAGTTTGAAAAACATGTCATCTACAAGGATGCTTTTGCACTATAACAACGATAGTGATACTATATGCCAAGTGATGAGGAAGAACTGCCATATCTTGCATACTGATAAGCTGAAAGTAGCAGTAGGTGTTTATCTCAAGTTTACTTACACTAATAACCCTAATCTTAAAAAGATATTGTATAAGAACATTTACCCTAAAAAGGGTAATAAGAAATTCAAAAGAAGGGACCCATCAATGTAACAGGTGTAAGGGTTGCCAGTATATTAGTAATTCAACCAGTTTTGGACATCCTGTCTCAGGCAAGGTATGTACACCAAGACTCTATGCACATTGTAGGACCAAAAATGTGGTATATTTGGCCAACAGGATGCTGAAGCAACATATATTACAACACATGAGTGATATAAGGCTAGGGGTGAAGAGTAATGCCTTATACCAGCACATAGAAACAAACGTAGGGCATAGTTTTAAGTTTATAACACTGTATATTCAATATGAGAATATAAGAGTTGGTGATATCAAACATAATATTGACTTAGCAGAGTTGAAATTGATAGCTGATATGCAAGCTAATTATAAACCAGGTTTAAATGGTCGTATGCCTTTAAAACCCCTGTTAAAAGGGCATAGGCCCTTTACTTGTTTGTAATTGGTTGCTTGGTTTATAAAATGAGATTTTAGTGAATGTATTTTAGATCTGATGAAGTGCTAATGCTCAAAAGTGCTTATCTGTCTTTTAAACATTATATGGTTGGTCGTGGCAGTTCCTGTGGGAGGTGCATCTTAGAGGCTTTTTTTTTTTTTTTTTTTTACAATTTTTTGTTTTAATTATGGCATGCACAAAAAATCATGACTAAAGGTAAAAATGCAGTCATATTTTTCTTTCAAGGAAAAATTACTTGTGTCTAAAGCTTATTGTTCAAAGGTAACAAAACAGTGTTTCCCCAATAAGCTAAGAAGTAAAATGCAAGGATTCATAAATCCTACCTGGTTCCAGTGCTTGCTTTTCTGCCCCTCTAAAAAGTGATAGCTACATTCTTTATGCCCTTCTGGTATTCAGTTAGTATAAGATTAAAAGTACAAATGGCCAGTGATGTATATTAATCAGATGAGAGTCTGGGAGAAGAAACCAAACCCCATGGATAAAACCCACACAGAGAAAGGCGTATATTCATATTCCACACAGACACAGAGAGTACATTCATAACCCACACAGTGACAGGGACTACATTCATACTCCACACAGAGGCAGAGTGTACATTTACACTTCACACAGAGACAGGAAGTACATTCACACTCAGCACAGAGACAGGTAGTATGTTCATACCCCACAAAGATACATCATATCTCTCAACTTCTCAGGGCAAGAAATCTGGACAAAGCTAAAAATAATAGGGACAGATTTTAAATATTGCACCTATAAACTTAGAAAATTGCTAGAATAACAGGTTTTGCATTATTATGCATTTTATGAAGGATATGAAGTTTGAAACTCAAATATCTGTCATTATTTAGTATTGTTTAGTGACTTCAATCTTCAATGATTTGCCGGAAAATGACAATTTATTTGAGAAACATGCAAAAACATTTGTCAAAAATCTGAACATCCAGTGAAAATCTGGACAGTTGAGAGGTATATACTCTGTACATTCACATTCAACACAGAGACAGGGAGTACATTCACACACATCACAGAGACAGGGAGTATGTTCAGACTTCACTCAGAATTAATCACAGCCAAAAACATAGAAGGCAACCAAGCACTGTTAAATGTTGATGTGACAATGCAACACTCTGCGAATATTCAGTTGCTATCACATGCATCCTTCCCTGACCACCACAGGCATACACTTATTCAGAACAGTACTGATGCTTGATTGTGAAGGAAAGTGAAAAATCTATGACCAACTTGTTACGTTTAGATACAGTACAACCCCTCTCCCACACACATTCAGTAATCATAGACCATCCCCATAACCAAGTGCAGCCACACCACATTAATGAAAATGCAAACCTCAACTATCCAATTGTCTCAAAATAGACACTAGCTGTTTCTTAAAACTACACACTACCTTTGCAAAGTTAAAAAATGGCTGCTTAATCTGAACAAATTACAACAGTGTCAGTCACTTATATCCACAGGCAGCTGCTTCTGTCCAGGAATGAAAGCCAACTTTATTGGCTGTATATACTTTAAATGGCGGAATCCAACAATATAAAAATAATAATTACTGGTTGCAGTAAAACTTGCTACACACACACACACACACACAGTAATACGACAATCAACTACAGTCACTTGTAGGGTGTTTTGCTTCATCAAATATTGGAATAATTACATAAAAACTGCCACACGAGGATTTATTTTCTAAGCTGACTGCTGTCAGAATAGTGAGCTACCACGACATATGTCACAACCTTTTATCTCAAGCATCAAGGAGAAAGCTAAAAATAATGGTGGCAAAGAACTAAAATCAGGAACAGCTATTGCGCTTATACACTTAGAAACTTGGTAGTAACACATGCTTTGCATTAACATTCTTTTATTTTTGAAGTATATTACATCTGCTGTCCCAATTGTAACAAACATATGGACATATTGTAAAGCTATAGACAGTAAAGAGTCTGTTGCAATCCCCATTGATTTGCCAGAACACATTTCACACAAAAAGTTGCCTAAAATATGATGCAAAATCAGAGACATTTGAAATCGTATAAGCAGCCATTGCATATATCCAATAAATAAATAAATAACTAAATAAAAGGACACACTATTTTATTTATATATATATATATATATATATATATATATATATATATATATATATATGGGGACATTTGAGACACTATATACTCCCCATATGCACACACACACACACACACATATATATATATATACGTACAAACACACACATAGACATACATAGATTCATATGCACATACTGACATACACTCCCACAAACACATACACACACTTGAAACACTTACTTTATTCATACATGTTGGCTGCGGCAGCTAAAGTACCTGATAAATAATATACACTTAAAAAAATAAATAAAATCTTTTTCCTGCACTCCTGCCTCCCCTTGCATGTTAACCAGTTCATCCTTCCTGGCCCAGACTGTCTCACCTGACACAGCCTGAACGAATGGGAAGGGCCTTATGCTAATTCATGCAGCAGCTCAGTGAAATGCTCATTAACCACTGCTTCTGCTGGTGCTGATTTGTGCTGTACAAACTTGAATGGTGATTCAGGAAACCTAATGCTATGCTGTTTTGAAACAGCCAGGCAATCAAACTAAGCCGTATGGATGCCCTTGGATTTCTACCTATGCACAGAGTTCTGTGGGTCCGAAATAAAACAGAAAATCAACTATTTAAAAATATTGATTTCACATCATTTTGATTACATTTTTTTGCTGGGGAGCTGGAGCACAGCAGCCAGCACCACAAGCCATCCCTGATCAATAGGCAGCCTGGTATATTTTCTAGCTCCAAACATGTAGTGTTCCTGATCTTAGATAGTGCTGTGAGAACTTGTTCTTCTGAAATTTGGGGGGGGGGGGGTGTAGATGTTTGATCTGAGAATACTGGTGGGAAGATGGGGTGAAGTTAAAGCTAAATTTGCTATGTCCACTGGGTCTGAAGAAGTGATATCATTAACTATTAGCTCTATACGGTGCTGGACATTATTTCTGGGATTTCTAACATAGTTAAAGAAGGCTTTGTGGTTATCTATTAGCTGGGTAGCTGTTTTTACCTTACATCTGGCTTTGGTTGAGTGAATCAATATTTCAGAGATCTTGGTTTGTTTTAGCTAGAGCATCTTTTGGTTTCTGAGTCTTAGGTTTATTATTTTGTGCAATGTTTTATTTTCTTTGTCAGCACCCCATTATATTAGGGTTCCACCATAGGGGGTTATTTTTGAATTTGGAGTTGTATTTATTTCTGAGGGAGTCAGATGAATCTATGTAATTATTTACATGTGCATAGAATTTGACATTAAAGGATTCTTCTTAAGTAGTGGGGTCATCAAAGTGTGTGAGGAGTCAATTTAGCCAGGTCATCACTCAATTTTAGTAGATTAGTATTCTCATGGTCTCCAGAAGCTGTGGTGGTGCAGCGGTAGCATTGTTGCCTCACAGCAAGAGGTTCTCCCATTCGATTCTCAGCTGGAATGCCTTCTGTGTGGAGTCTGCATGTCCTACCCATGGTCAAGTGGCATTCGAAAGACGTGCATGGAATGTGCATGCCTTTGCTGGAGGTTGGACTTTAAGCTGGCACCTCAGCACCCGTAAAAAATCTACTGCCAATCATTAGCGGACTGGAGTTCCTCTGTGGTGACCCCTAACTGGGAAAAGCCGAAAGAAGTATTCTCATGGTCTCCAAATACCAAAGTATTTGGGGATGCATCAGACTTCAGGTGAATATGACTGACTTGTGGTCTGATTTGATCAACAGGGAAGTTAAAACTGGTTGAGAGCTTTGCTGCACCATATTTTTTAGGAGCATGTCAAGGATATTATTGTTCCTGTATGGGGTGCAGTGAGTTTGTATTAATGAAATCCAGAAACCTCTATACATACATACATAGGAATATCCAAGTCTCCCAGGTTATGGAGGGATAGTTGAAGTCCTCTAGGAGCATGGTAGTTGGCCTAATATATAAGGACTATATACTTGTTAGGTAGTAAGTATGGGCCAAGTTGAACATAGTGGGGGCCCTGAAGTTAGTTATGTGATTAGGGGGTTTGTTTTTAGAAAGCTGGAAATGGAGAAGTCCCAGGTCATTATTTTTTTCTAATGAGCCTAAAAGTGAGATTTTTTTTTAAAAATATATCCACCTTTAGTGCATTTGTAAAATGTGGTGAGTATGTACAAGTGATAGGTATTGATGTCCTGCACTGATTTAGCACTTTCACTGGTCTTGAACAAGATCTCTGCAACAATGCATATATTGATGTTTTTTAGGGTAAGTAGTACTTGTAGAGTGTGACATTTTTTGTTAAGGCTCCTAGCACCGAGCAGTAATACCTTAATGTTGTCCAGATTTCTGTTTAGTTATGTTGCTTTAGAAGACTGACATTTCCTAAAAAAGTACTATGGGAGTAGACATGGTTTTGGCCAGTATATGGAAGCCTAGCAAAACAGGACAGTATACCATTTCTTCTCAGTCTGATGTATACTGTACCCCTTTGAATGACACCAGAAGTTAATTGTTGAGGTCAGCTGTCTTTTGCTCATATTGTGGCATCATTCTTGGTGATGGTAGAATACTGCTAAAGGCTAGGTTCAAACCTGCCTCAGACATCTCTATAATGTCTCTGTTCATATACTCTAGGAAAGTGAATCTTAATTTACTTATTCCCACATGTTCAATGACTGTATCGTATGTGTGCTCATGGTGCAAGGAGTTGAGTACTTGTATGATGTGGTGAATCTTGGTGCCAGATAGGCAAAGCAACTGACTATGAACTTCCCTTTGCACAACCTGGTGAGTGGTGCATCGGTTGTGTCTCACTATGGAGTCACTGATGAGGAGCATTTTAGGTTGGTTGGATGCCTATCTTATGGGATTTTGAACTAAGTCAGTGCGACTCCTAAATGTATGTTTTATGGAGGATGCTGCCTGGGATGAGTGTTTGTGAGGTTGCTGAGGGGGGTTCCTATCAGAACGATGAAAAATCAAACTCTCAAATGCTCGGATGAGCGAAAACGCAGGTAATTGAAATAGATATTGTGAGATCGCGGTACAGTGAAGATCAGAAAATTTGCCCTTTCCTCACTGTAGTGCGATCTCGGAGTTGGAATATATTTTAAGGGGGGTGCAGCCCCCCCAAAATAACTATTTCGATTACCTGCATTTTTGCTCATCTGAGCGTTCGAGATTTTGATTTTTTATCTATGTACTATAGACCTGCGGAGGGTACTTGCTTCTTGAGTTACATTTGGGAGGCCTCTGTGGTTTAGGTAGGTAGGGCTGCTCATGCAACATCTATTAAGTACACTATGGGCTTTGTGGAATGGATTATATAGAGAAAGGTAAAGTTCTGAGTGATTGAGTATATACAATTCACAGTTATATGTGACTGTGAGCAAACTTGCAAAGCAAATCTCAGCTAGATTACTACTAATCACCAAAAAAGTGCACAGCTATTCCACTAAACTCTGTAACAATACAAAATGTACTTATCCCAGGTCTTGTAGGGCTAGTATTTTAGTCAAATCCAGTGGAAAATTATCACAGTTAGTAGCTTTGCAACTAAGCATATAGTAGCTTGCAGCAAATGGGGTCTGGGCTGTGCAAACACAGGCAATTTATAGCAACACAGAAAAGCTAAAAAAAGAAGCTGAAAATATTCAAATAAGCATACAGGCTAATAGCAAAATGACACTCTTCAAGGTTCTACAACAATCAGAGACCTAGAAATGGCTAGGTTTTTCCCTCTACTCTCACCAGAATGAAACCAAAGCAAACCTTGGCTAGATTACTAATAATCACCAGAAATGCAGAGGTAATACAATAAACCGAGTCAGAACAGAAAATGTACTTAGCCCAGGTCTTATATGGTTGATATTTTAGTCAAATATGGTGGAAAACTGTCACAGTCAGTTGCTTTGCAACAAAGCATGCAGCAGCTTGCAGCAAATGAGCTTTGGGCTACACAAACATGAGGAATTTATAGTAACAAAGAAAAGCTAAAAAATGCTGAAAATACTCAAATGATCAAATAACACTTAGTGGTTCTACAGCAATCAGGGCTGGCCTTACACATAAGCCAACTAGGTGGCCACTTAGGGTGCCGTGCTTCTAGAGGTGCACTTTCCATATTTATTTATATAAATAAAGAACATGCTCCTGTGAAAACAAAACATGCCAGAGTCATGATGGGCACCCCAAGGGACGTGTTCCATTTGACTTGACCATTCATGTCAAGTCATGCCATGAACATTATAAGATCACAGAGAACAGATCTCACATAATGTGCATTTTTTGAAATTAAGTATGAATCTCTAATATCTGGCTTTACTGATTGACTGTAATCTTCAGCAATTTACCAGATCATCCAAAATTTATGAAGGACAGGTCCAAAAAAATGAGACAAAATCAGGGACATTCTGCAGAAGACATTTGAGAGGAATGGTGCAATGAAGACAGATTTTTTAATTATACAGACAGCGATCACCAGATATTTTTGCAAAATTTTTGGTTTTGTGATTTGCCTGGAGCAACTTAAAATACTTTAATATGTGGCAATTTGTTTTTGTTTTTTGAGCACCTTAAGTGAAATAATAGGTTCTCTATTATATGATCGAAGATGCATTCTTTAGAATGTGTCTTGATCGAACTTGAAAGCACGAAACTGCATATAAGCGAATTCTTTCCCTGGGAAAAAAATTGCTATTCTAAGTGTTTGGATTGTAAGCTTTCACTTACATGGGGTCGATAAATCAGCATTCACTGACTTAATATAGACCTAAGTAATATTAAAGTCATCGGATGTCATGGTTATAACTGCTGGATGGGAGTTGAGTAGGCTGGATGAAAGGAATTAAATTCTCATCTTTTGTTCAGTTTAAGCAGTCACTATATATCTTTGTAGGACAAATGTGCAAAGGTAACATGGATTACTTAACTGGATATCTGATATACACAAACAGAGTAGGTATAATTGCTGGGACTGACTGTGGTGGAAAAGGACTGGCTGCCTGCTATTGTTTGCTTACTATGCTAGTTTTGCAGGACAAGTGTGATTTGTGTGAAGCAACTTAGAATATTTTAATGTAGGGAGAGTATTTGTTTGCAACAAAAAATAAATGCATTACATAGCCATCCTCTTATCACAATGCAAAGACTGAATTGTACATAAAGGTAGCTGGAACTGCCAAGTGTGGGTTGTCTGGATGAAAATAACTGGCCCTATTGTCACTGATTAGTTTTAAACAGTCATCGCTTGAAAAAATAAATAAATAAAAATAAGGGATAAAATGCATCACAGAACACCCAAACTTAAAGATCATGTGGGGGATAGTGGCCCCCCTCCCACCAAGGCTAAGTGGATTTTGACATGGCCTTAGTAGCAACTACTGCCGTGAATCCCACCTAATCCAAAGCCCTACTCAGAGGTGTACACAAAAGGTTGCCTTAGCTTATGAGGGGAGTTGGGTATGATATCATTATTTCTTTAGCTTTCCTCCCAAACCTCAGAGGTCTCAGTCTTGTGATGGGCTGGGGATGGTGTAGTCATTATTTCTTTAACTCTCTCCACAAACATCACAGGGCTGCAAAGAGGGTCACTAGGCTTGTATATGAGCAGTGTACTGTGTAAAAGAAACAAGTAGCAGACATTACTGTAATTATTTTTTTTTACTTTCCTCACAATCAAACATCAGATGCATATGCAGGTCGCTAACTTATGGGGGAGAGAAAAGATGCATTCTGTTTATATATGCTTGAGAGCAACTTTGTTCTATTTGTTTTTTTTTTTTTTTACTTTTGTCCATGTCTAACATCAGAGAGAGAGAGATACATAAAATTTGCTTGTCTTTTGTGGGTGGGGGTAAGTAGACATGCTTATATGTATATGACAACAGCAACTTCAAATATAAGATTGTGGCCATTTGTCTCTTAATTTTCATCTCAATTTAACACCAGAGGGGGATACACAAAAAGTGATTACACTTTTTAAGATAGGGTAGGGAGCCAGGTACTATTTCAAGATACGAGTTATGCATCATCACAAGCATTTTTCTTTTCCATTTGTTGTGCACTGCTATTTGGTTAATTTTGAGCATTAAGCATTGGATACAACTCAGTTCTTCCTTGAAATAACAAAAGTAAAACTGAATTTATTTCCTTATGCATGATTTTCGTCCAGTCCATCATTTGATCAAAAGGTTGGAGAAGCACTTCAAAATGCACCCCAGAGCATCAATATCCACATGGCGTCTTTGTGCCTACCAGCCACTAGGACCCCAGCTAAATTTAGTGATTACAGTGTAGTCTTGGTCTGTTAAGGTGCAGGGAAAAAAGTTGGAGAGAGAGTTTCTTCCCTTAATCGTGGTTTATGTTCAGGTCATCATTGGATTAAAAGGTTGTTAAAAAATGGTAAAATGCACCTCAGAGTATCTAGAACCTTCATAGCTTAATGCAATTGTTTCCACAGCAGTTATTACAGTACAGTGTTGCAAAGTTAGGATTGGTGAAAAGGATTCGGAGGAAAAACAAAGTAGAAGAGCAAGGCTAAATTTCCCTTTAATCATGATTTTTGTTTAGCCATCACTGGATGTAAAGGTTGTTTAAAAAAAAACTGCAAAATGTATCTTAGAAACATCCAGAGCTCTCATGGCCAGACCTCTGGCTTTGTGCAAGTGTTTCAGTGTGTATTCTTGCCTTCTTAAAATATGTTAAATGAACGAATAAAAGCAGGAAAAAACTGAATAGTAAGACAAACTGAGAAGAAAATCTAGATGGTGTGGGTAGGATGGGATGAGGTCAACAGGAGCACAGGATTGTGTGTGTGTGTGTGGGGGGGGGGGGCAGTGGGCAGCATGATGGGGGCTGCCATGGAAGCTCTTTGCCTAGGGGACCAGTTTATGTATGGACAGCCTTGTTAACAATTCAAGAACAGCCAGGCCAATGCAGAAACACAGCAAAACAGTTTAACCAAACAGTAAAAAATAAAGTAAATCTGAATAAAAGACCACTTAAACTGTATAATTCACTAGACAACTATTAAGTGCAACAAAAAACAAATATTTTCTGCCTTTTAGATATGAATCAGATCAAAATGCCATCTTTAGTAACTCCATACCATGTATTCTGTGCATTAGCTACTGGAACCTATAAATTAAGACAACTGCCTCTCTGCATTAAGTGTTCATAGAGTGAGCTCAATGTCCTGCAGAGGTCTCAGGACCCTGAACTCTACTGATTCCACTTAAGGCACTGTAGACAAATGTGACATCTATCTGTAATAAACCATGGATTCCTTAAGGTTGTGTCTCCTCCTGCATATCTGATCATGTTCTAGGCTATCTTACCATCATATTACCTACTTGTTCACGTTTTGGATCTACAGTTTAACAACAAACTGATTTGTGATGCCTTAACCTCGTTTTGCAGTATCTTGGAGGAAATGTAACTACAGTGATGTAGTTATTTGTTCTGAGAATATAAGCTACCTTTAACCTTTTGCTTAGGGTGCAGAAACAATGTTGATCTGCCTAGCAACATACTTTGGACAGTGTTTTCAGCTGCTTTTCTGTGCTCCTACATACATATCCTAATAAACAACCTTTCAGCTCGGTCAGAGGTAGATCATGGAGTGCTGGAGTAACCTACTGTTGAAGGCAATTTTTGATCTTATTTCAGCATCCAGTACTCTTAGAGAATATTTTATTCTGCCTGAGATAATTACAGCCTTAGTTCGAACCAGGAGATCATTGTCATATAGTTTTCCTGGACTCCATTTTGTTACCAGTGCGATGAACTTGTTTTCTTTTCGCTGGATGCTGCACTGCCTTTTGACTATGAAATATACTTCATCAGTCCTATTTGTGTCTACTCTGTTTTGTATTTTTTTAAATCTATTATCCACTTAGTCTGTTCATTTTTGTGGTTTGATCTTAAACTTACTGTTCATAGGTGTTTACTTGTCTAATGACCACAAGTCCCTTTTTAAGCCTAGCCATGCATCCCAAATCTCTGACAAGTTATGACACCCTTGATATGTGTAAGCATGCACCTGGGAGATGAACCATTTACAGGTTGTCTGTGTCCATTAGAGACATAGGTGCCAAACCAGAGATGAATTTCCGGTTTCCCATCCAATTGTCCAAGTTGCACTTGAATTGGGTAAGGGAAGAACTCTGCTTCACATGGATGGGGAGCCTGTTCCATGGACGGGATAGTCTCTGGAATACATACCTATCTCTCCAGCAGGTCCTATTTATATCACAGGCAAGGTTTAAGTCTTTAGAACAGGTAATTCTGGTGATGTTTGTTTTGTGGATATGCAGGAGGTCCATTAGAGTGGGGTCTGACCATGTTCTGTATGCCAGGCATAGATTTCCCCTCAAAAGCCTGTAGGAGACCAAATAGGGCCTTGAGGTGGTCTGCACTGGACATTTTACTTACACCCTGTATTATTTTAGTGAAGAACCTCTGTGGATATTCCAATTGTTTGATATGCATGGTTAGGTACATACCAAAGGGTGCATTGTACTTAATGATAGGTCTGACGAATACCGAATACAGTGGAACAATGACTTCCTTGGACTTAGATGCCATATCTTTGTTTATAAGTTGCACAACACAGAATGATTTCCTCACCACTGTATACACATGATGGTCAAAGGCTAGATTACTGTGTGTGTGTCCCTAAGTCCCTGACTAGTGGGTCAACCCTAAGGGGTGTGTTGTCAATATGAGTTACCAGGGATGGATGACTTCCCAAAGGGTACTATTATGCATTTCTTGGCATTTAGTTTTAGTCCATGGCTCTGATACCAGTTGTTTGTCTGTGTCAGCCCCTCCTGGAGAACATTTGTGTCAGTGTGACATTCAATGACTGCTCCTAATTTGCAATCATCTGCAAATTTAGTCAGCCAGAGACCACTGACATTGACCTTGATTTCTGAGAATTAAATGCCAAAAAGGAGCGGTTGAAGGGCTTATCCCTGAGGGATTTCACTTTGTTCACTTTGTGACTGCCCTCTTTGTAGAGATGGACTCCCCAATTCTAACTTCCTTGGTCTTGTCTGTGAGCCAGTTGGCTATCCACCAGGTGACATATGGGTTTGTACCTAACCTCAAGTTTGTTAACAATGTCTGAGTTGGGTATTGTGTCAAATTCCTTGGCCAGGTCAAGTTAGGCAGTGTGAATGATTTTGCCATCATTCATTGCTTTGGTGACCTTCTCAAAGAAGTCCAACTTATGATCTGGCCTTGACAAAACCAAAATGGGTTGGGTCCAGTGTTTGGAGGTTTACTATATCTCTGTTGATCTTCATGATACTTTTTTCGATGGCTTTACATAAAGACTAGTGAAACTTATGGGTTTGTAGTTTCCAGGGACTGCAGATGGCCCATCTTTGTGCAGAGGGATGAATGTTGCCTTTCGCCATTCATGAGGCACAAAGCCTGTTTGGAGGCTACAGTTAAATAGTAATTCCAGAGGCCC
Organism: Protopterus annectens; assembly: GCF_019279795.1. NCBI lineage: Eukaryota > Metazoa > Chordata > Ceratodontiformes > Protopteridae > Protopterus > Protopterus annectens. The sequence goes on along the minus strand of NC_056743.1, from coordinate 1,095,037,012 downwards.
TGATAGGTCATGTTTCATGCTATTTAGAAGGTATCCTGGGATACTGTCTGGGCCCATTAATGCAGTGTTATTGGTCTTGGAGAGAGTAGAGGGATTTATATTTGATGATATTTCCCGAGGGAAGGTTGAGGGGGAGAGAGGCTTAAGGTTGGAGTTGAGTTTATCAGTCAGGATGTTTTCTATATCTTCTGGCTCAGTATAGGTGGCTGCATTTACAATGAGCTCTGCACACAATTGTCTATTGCATTTGAGGGTGCAGACATAACTAAAGAATGCTTTGTGGCTGTCCTTGGCCTGGGAGACCAAACTTACCTCAAATTTGGCTTTGGTAGACTTTATTTGTCCTCTGAGATGTTTGTTTAGTTTGATGAGAGTGATTTTATCCTGCTGGGTACTGCACCTCCTAATTTTTGCCATGAATTTCTTCCTTCTATTATACAGCCTGTTGATTTTGTGATTCCACCATGGTGGCTTGTTTTTTGAGTTAGTTCTGTACTTCTTCCTGGTGGGTACAGCTGCCTCTATGCAGCTATTAACATGCTTGTACAGGGTTTCTGTGAACATTTCTGCATAGGCTACAGTGTTCAAGGTTTATGGGGGCTTGAAATTTTGCCGGGTTCTCACTTATTAACAGGAGGTTAGCCTTAGAATAGTTCCTGAATATTCCAGGTTTAGCTGGGGGTCCAGGTTTTATTTTTACTTCAAAGGAGACCATTTTGTGGTTTGACCTTACCAGGGAAGACATTACAGTAGGGGGTGTGCAGCAGTCTCCCATATTAGTGAGGACCAGATTCAGTATGGTTGTACCTCTGGTTGGTGTATTGACTATCTGGTCCAGCGAGTTTGTGTTTACAAACTCCAGGAATCTCTGTGCATGTACGTTTGGTGTCCTATAGGATTCCCAGTTAACAGTGGGGTAATTAAAGTCACCCATGAATATGGTATTGGTTGGTTAGTGTGTCTAATAAGTTTAAATTCATGGTATGGGTTTCCTGGGTCATAGATGGGGGCCTATAGCTTGCAAGGAAGTGGTACTGGATTTTACCTATGGTGATTTGTACATGGAGCAGCTCAAGTGAATTGTCCTGTTGACCTACCTTGAAGTATATTTATTTTTGATGTAAACAGAGACACCTCCACCTTTAGTCCCTGCCTGTGAAGTAGCTGGCCTAAATGTGTGCAAGGCATTATAACCTTGCACTGTTGGTGTGCTCTCCATGACTTTAAACCATGTCTCAGTGACTGCACAGACATCAGCATTCTCTAGGGTAGAGAGAGATTCTAGGGAGTAGAGTTTTTAATTTAGACTCTTAGCATTGAGAAGTAATACCTTTAGAGTTTCTTGGGTTCAATTTGCTATGTCAAAAGTACTTTCAGTTTGGCATTGCCTAAAAAGGCAATATGGGGGAAGACAATGTTTTAGCTAATATTTAAAAGCCTAGAGACGAGAGGTGCAGACCATCCCTGCAAAGCAGCATGGTCTGTTGACCATCTCCTTCCATGCTGACAAATACTGCACCCCCCTTAGAATGACAGCAGAAAAGTACAGTTTTGTACCTACCATAAATGTAGATGTTCGAAGATCCACATTGCTGCAGTCCTAACACTTGGAATACCAAAGTATAAGGCTGCGCATTTGTCTGACATCAGGTACAAATGCGCATGACCATATCCTCAGTCTTTTCTTGCCCCAGATGTCAGAAGACCCTAAAAAGATAAGGCCAAAACCAAAACTGTACCTAATATATATACATAGAACCCCACCACACAACCACCCCTAAACACAGAGGGGAGGCGGGAAGTAAATTGGATTGCAGCAATGGATCTTGGAACATCTACACATTTATGGTAGGTACAAAACTGTACTATGTTCTTCATCCCACATTGCTGCAGTCCTAACACTTGGGTAGAATCCCAAAGCAGAGGTAGGGAGGATGGCTAAAACTATAAGAAGCAGGAGCTGCCAAAATGCCCTGCAACACAGCAGTGGCAAACCAGCCCTATTTTAGAATAGAGAGAGAGGTGGTATGCTTTGGAGAAAGTATGCACTGAACCAAGTAGCTGCCTCCAAAATATCCTTAGTTGCCACCCCCCTTAGAAATGTTGTTGAAGTGGCAGTAGCCCTAGTGGAATGAGGCCTAATCCCAGCTGGAATCTCCTTGCCATGATGGGAATAACAGAATGCAATGCAAAACCCAATCCACTTAGATATAGTTTGTTTTGACACAGGCTTGCCCTGAGAACTCAAAGCAAAAGAAACAAACAACTGCTGAGACTGCCTAAATAAACGCATCCCTAGTCCTGCTTTAATTATAACCCAACTGCCCGTGTTCATCTCAAGTGTGCAAAATCTTTTCCCTATTTTGGGGATCTGCATAAAAAGTAGGCAAATGAATAGTTAGGTTTAAAGCCACACTAGAAACCACCTTAGGCATAAAGGAAGGATTAAATGATACCCTATCCTTATGGAAAATCAAAAACATAAGGGCCTATGCAAGAAACCCTTCTTGCAGAAGAGTAATGGCCAACAAAAAAAGTCTCCCATGACAAGTATTTTCAATTCAGCAGTAGCCAGAGGCTCAAAGAGTAAGTTTCTCCACACACAAAAGAGAGATCCCAAGCAGGAGCAGAGCTGGGGGGGGTATATTCTATCTGCCCCTCCCTCTAAAAATTGCTTGAACAGGATGAGAGAAAAAACAATGGTGGGTCACAATCATAGTGAGCTGAAATTGCAGCAGAATCTTAATGGAAGAGAAAAAGACAAACCTTGTCCCATAACTCAGTAGAGATTGAAGAGCCCACACTCAAATTAGGCTCAGAAACATCCAAATTTTCTGCTTTATGTGTACTAGGTCTTCTGGCTTCCATAATCACATTCAAAACTTGTTGAGAGTTGAGACCTGCTGTGTTCAAAACAGAATATGCCAGGCTGTTAGATGAAGAGAGTGAAGCTTGACATTGAGCTCTGAGACAAAAGGTGTGGAATTAAAGGTCCAGATTCCTCAGTAATGGGTACCAGTGCCAATCTGGAGCTATCAAAATCATCCTTGGCTTGTCTTGTCTGACCTTTAGGAGGCAGAGGTGGAAAGGCATACACATGAAGATTTTCCCAACTGAAAGAGCATCCACTTTCAACAGATCTATGTCTGGAGTTCCCCATGACACTTGAAGATCCAGTTTCTTGGGGATCCATGATTTGCCTGGATTTAGCTGCACAAAATCATTGCTTGCCTGCATAGAGGATAAGAATGTGTTCCCCTTGCTTGTTGATGTACCACATGACAGTTGTGTTGTCTGTTAGAATCAACACCTGCCCTGGAAGAAGTAACTCCTTGAAAGCCATTAATGCAAACTGGACTGCTAAATTCATGTGTTGATATGTAGATGCTGTAGTCTGGCAGGCCACTTGTCTTGTATCCACTTTCCATTCAGATGAGCTCCCCAAGCTATGTGAATGCAAGGTATTATTGGAATGACAGTGTGGCAGTGCTGTGTCCATACATTTTAAGAGATAGTTGATGAAAGTAAAGGGAAAGATTCTTTTGTTTGTCGTTAAAAGGCCATCTGGGCTGCTGTATTCAGTCTCACACCCAGAAAGCACATGTCTTGAGAGGGTACTAGACTGGACTTTAGAATACCCCAGGCATCTTAGCACTGAAGAAAGCTATGACTGGAGCCAGAACTGCAACTGAGTCTGATAGGCACATGAAGGTAAGCCTCCTTGAGATCTAAAGTTACCATCCAGTGATCTTTGCCCAGCTGTTGGAATGTCTGGCATGCCTTTGAAAGGAGGCAATACCCATCTGTCTTGGGTAATAACACTCCAATTTTCTTTGAAAAGTGCCAGCCTTCCTCCCAAAGGTGCTGCCGGACTGACCCCTGCCCTCACCAGAAGACTGGGCAGGTGAACTCCTGTTCTTAGACTGAGAATCATAAGAAGGATATGTCCACCCCTTAGTAGGCCAATTTCTACTAAACTTATACACCTTCTTTCCCCATCTATCCAAAGCCCTAGCCTCTTTATCAGAAGGAACAGGATTTTTAACAACAGAAGCCTTAACACCTTCCCTGAGAAACCTGGGGCAGGAGGCAAAGAATCAGGGTCAGGAAGCCTCTCAGAACAGGAGGTATAGCCAAAGGCCTATGCTGGGGTAGACAAAAATTCCTAAGCCTTTCCTGGAATCAGAGAAATCTTCCATTTAAATAGAATCATCTACATCAGAATCAGAATAAGGAGGATACTCCTGCAAGTCTTCAAGGCCTCTTATCAGGTTTTAAGCATATGTTTCTTAGGCAGAGACCCTGAAGAACTAACCCTGGCCTGCCTCTTCAGCCTGGCCTACCTCCTGAGGACACATCTGTAACAGTAAAGTCTCCAAGAAATACAGTTATTCACTTTCTGACATCCGGTTAAATACTGAGGCAAGAAAAAACTTTGATTCGGTCTGAAACTCCGACTTCAGAAAATTTCAGAATGCCAACCTGCAGCATTTGTACCCTGACATCCTGATGTCAACAAACAAATGCTTGACGCCATCCTCAGCCTTATACTTTGGTATTCGGGCCGACTGGGACAGCGGACTACCCAAGTGTTAGGACTGCAGCAATGTGGGATGAAGAACATCTAAGCCAATTATTAAAGTCAATCATCTTTCTTTTATATTGTATCATCCTTGGAGAAGGTAAAATGCTACTTAATGTTAGGCTCATACCAGCCTGAGACACACATTCTGAAAGCTCCATGATGTCTCTCTTCATATAGTGTAGGGAGCTACATCTCAGGTCATTTATTCCCACATGAACTATGACGGAGTCATATTGGTAACTGTGGTCCAATGACATGAGTGCATGCATAATGTGGTGGATCCTATCCCCTGATAAGCAACTGACTGTAACTCGCTCCTTACTCAGCCTGGTGAAAGGGTCATCAGTGTGTCTCATGATGGAGTCTCCAATGACTAGAATGTTGGATTGTGTGGTGGCTTGCCTTATGGGCTTGTTTTATGAATTAATTATGAATCATGGCATTATAAGCTATTGTATGCACCTCATTCTGGTGGTCCACATTTTTCACTCTCAATCTTCCCAGAAAATGGTTTCACTTTTTTTTGGAGACATTATATCAAAAAGCTGCGTGATGGGGTGCTGAGATGGATTTGTGTAGCCTTGAGGCTAGCAAGCATAATTTGAGGCTAAATGGGCCTCAGTGTAAACTGACATACTGCATGATGTGTCCATGGAGTGAGATCAACCTCCTGCATAGGTCAATGTACACACTGAGCATCAAACACAACAAAATATTAGAAAAGCACTCCAAAATGCAAAGATTTCTACTGATCTCTTTTAAAGGACTGCACACAAATGTGACAGCTGTCTGAAATAAACCAGCAATTACCTTAGGCTTGTTTCATGATAGTAACTTGGCATTTATTACGACAATTTGTTTGGATAACAATTTCAGTGCTTACTTGGCAGGTGTAGCACCTATTCCTGTTTTTACAGAATTCTATACTCTTAAGTTATTCAGAAGTTAGGGTGGTGTTATATGTTTAGGATGGTTCTGTATCTGATCCAGGCACATTTTTGGAGCATCAACTCTTTTTAGCATTTCTAGGGTATAGGAACAACCTTCGAGTTCTTTATTATATGCCATTTAACCACTCATCTGAGGACATTCCTCCAGTAATTTGCAAACTTACTCACTGCTTCAGGTCCAATAACTGGTTGGTTTTCAACATGTGGATCAGTAATAAGTCTGATGTCCTGGTTATGAATTCTTGTGCATTATGAAGTGATTCAGCTTTGCTCAAGTAGTTCTAATTGTAACCCATCACTTAGAACAGTGCCCTTGGAGTTGATGTTCCATCTGTGTGACACAATATAAGGCTTGATGGTGGAGGTAGTCAATTGGTCAGATTATTTAGCTGGTTTGCTTCATGGTGACTGTGCAGACATTGCAAACCCACGATCCTGCATTGGTGGAATGCATGGTGAAATGCCAAAACTTAAGTGTTTTAACAGCTTCCTCTAATTGTTGCCTTCTATCAGTTTGTCTCTGCATTGCAGTCAGACAATTTAACAGAGCATCTCCTAGACAAAAGAAAGGTTGTCAGGTCCCCTCTAGACATGCTTTGCCCTAGCTCATGTACATCCCATATATCTTACTCCATGGGAATAACAATTTGCTGCCAAAATCTCCCTCAGTAGAACAAAACAAAGTTCTGCGTCCTTTGGATGTTATTTTTAAATTTGCCAGTAATTTGGTCTTTCTCAAGCAAAGATCTCTCTTAAAAAGGCACTGATCCTTATTCAGAGAGATATCTTGTGCAACTAATTAGCTTCCCATGCTTTTTTAGGGTAATCATTGCATGGTAAAAGCTGGTCTTCCTAGCCACAACTAGAGCTTTTTCACTTGATGAATGCAAATTGTCTGCACATTTCTTTGCAGTTAAGCTTGCATTTCTGAAGTCCCCTCCTACAATAAGCTCAGGAGATAAATGTAGTAATCATATTGAGCTGATGTTTTAGTAATTGTTTGAGTTTCAGTTAGTTGATTACTATCAGCTCTTGTCATTGGTTCCAAGGGAGTTGAGTTGTAGTCTGGATTTCTGCTCAGCCCTACTGGCTATCACCTGTTTTGATATATTGGGTCAAGTTTATTCATCAGCGTGTCTTTTCTTCTTTGCATATCAACATGTTTCCATTTTCTTAACAGGACAAATTTTAGACTCTGGCCATAAAGTAGTATATCCTAAATCCTAGTAATCCTGACAAACTACCACTCCCTCAAACATGCCTTTCATGGTTTATAAGACTGTTAAAGAAGATTTTGTATGTCTTTATCACATTTTAAAGAAAAGAAATGGGGTTTGCAGTCTATTCCATGATATATTTTGTATAAGACCTAATAATGAAACAGATTTCACTAGGTTAAATAATGATTATCTGATGCTGAGAGGGCAATATTTAAGCAGCTCTGTATTTCTTTCTCCTTAGCATCTGACATGGTTGACTATGGCATCATCTTTATTGTAGGATCTCTGGTATTATCCAAAAACAGCTCTCCTCCCTTTTAGAAGGAAACGGAGGGCAGTGACTATGGCTAATTCAGCAACCTAATACTCTTACTTCTGACATCCTGTGAATCCAATTTGGTTCTACTGCTATTGACCATGTATAGCTTTGTTTAGGAGAACTCATTCAAGAGAGGGGCTTTGCTACCCCACACAATACAGATGATATAGAATCAAACTTCTCCTTCCCTAAGAAGCATAGGTCTATTGTAAATTCTCTTGCTGACACTCTGGAGCTCATCCATTCATAGATTTGAAGGAATCACCTGAAGATCCCCACATCAAAGATAGTTGCCAAATTAGTATATGTCATGTTGGGAGCTCAATATGTACAGCCTAACACCCACATACTACTTAACATGGTATAGGCTTGTTATCTTTGATGACATACTGTTTCATGGCACTGGCTGAATTTGAAGAACAACATATCAACCCTTGTTAAGTCAACATGCATCCATGAAAGACATATAGACATAATTAAAGAAAGTTAACTTGAGACCCTTATTGTTTGCAGATGCTTTTGTTTCTTTGTGGCTTGATTAGTGTACCTACCTTCACCAAGGGCTTCTTAAATTGACTGCATTCAGTTAATACAGAGCTCTATTGTCAAATTACTTTCATATCCACTTACATATTACCAACATACTGTGCCAGTTGTGCACTTGCCACCACTTTTGTTTCATATCACATTCAAGGTTTTAATGTTAGTCCTACATGTGCTGGGTACTCCTGACCTAAAAGAATTTCTTGTTTTACAAAGCCTGGCTATTCGCTGGCTTTATAGAAGCAGGACTGTTGGAGGATCCATGCATGCATTTCGATCCTGCACATCTCTTTTTTTCTAATGAGGATCCCAACCTATGTAGTCTCTTGCTATTGTGACTACAACAATGCTGTACACTAATTGGCATTAAAAGGTCTCTTAAAACTCATAAGTATAATTTTGCATCAGATCTCTCCTGCTATGCTTCTTAATATTGTTTCTAAAAATAATTGCTGATCTTTAATGTGCTGTTTTAGTATTTTTTTATTATTATTGTACTGTTCCTAGTTAATATGTACATTAGCAAACCTGTACTAGAATACACACATTACTATAAGCATGTCATTGTAACAGAAAATTATAAATGAGGATAACACAACTTCCATTACCCATTAGTTTGACCACATTTTCAAAGTTATCCCATTTTCCCTCTGAAGGCTAATGCTGAATTTATTAAATGAAGAACATATTAGCTTTCTCTTGTGTAAACAAAAATATATCATTTCAGGCAAAATAGGCTTTCACATAAATCTGTCATTGGCAAGTGTTCTTTTCTGCTCTTCTAGCCATCTGAGTACATCTGGGTCATCAGTGTCTTGTTGGATATTTTCTGCTGCATAAATACACAAGTGCATAATGTGCTTATATTTAAAAAAAACTTACTGGAAGAAGGAATAATGAGAAAAACAGCTTAATTTTTGCTGAGGAAGAATATACCTTCTTCTAAATCTATCAAGTAATGTGCTTACAGAAAAAATGAACCTAAAGAGCACTGCTCTTGTTTTATTTGGATATTTATTTTTTTACCATTGACAACCAGGAAAATCCAACTGGGCAGAACCCCTTTTCAGTGGAAGTCCATGGAAAAAAGTTCAATATTACATACATTTGTGAAGGCAGTTATGAGGTAACAGTAAAATAGACTTCATAACAATGAGCTATATACGATTACCATGTTAACTGCACTGTACAGTATTTACAGCATGCTGAAGTCACAAGCATCTGAAGACCATTCGGCCTTGTTTTATAGTTTAGATTCACAATGAAATGATAGTACACAGACAGCAGTCGAGTCATAGGCATGTTTTATCCAAGCAGATATTCACTTGAGAGATGTACACAGGACACAAAGTACAAGGATTTTGTGATACTTGACTAGTCTGCACAAGGAGGGGGCTTTAGTAATGGTGTGGGTACACGTCTAGGATTGTTTTGTTAACAGGTTTAACTTCAGAACAATTCTAAATTATCAACGAGAAATGATTAGAAACAGAAGGGGCTTAGTAATGGGTGTGTTACAAGTACAGGGTTATTTTGTTGGCAGGTATGTCTTTGTTGAGATATTAAATAGACAAAACAAGTTATTTCTGATGTTTATTGGGAAAGAGTTCTACAGTTTAGCAAGGTATTGAGAGAACAGGCAGTCACCATTATGATGTTTAGATCTTTTGAGTAAGCACTAAGTGTTGGTTTTGTGAATGAAATTATCTATGAGACGAGTATAAGTTTAATAACCGGCTGGTGGTACAGCCTGTGTCTGGGCTGTAGATGATGCTGAGAGTAGCCCTAAAGAGAATGCATGCTAATGCATTGTGTAGCTCTGTCCATTTAAAGGACTGAATTGTGTTTAGTTAATGTACTCACTCGCAAACTTTGCAATCTTATTATAAGATTGCTCCAATTTGGCTACTTGAAAGGGTTGTAGCTTACAAAACTGATGAAGTATATAGAAGACAAGAGTACATTGGTTTGAGCTATGGTTGTATGTGTATGTTCTGATAGTAAAGGTTTGCCTTTATAAAGAAGTCCTAGTTTAAATTTTTTTCTTGAATTTTATATTGGACATGCTGATCAAATCTTAATCTATGATCAGTTGTTATAGTAATAGTTCTGTGTTTTGTACTAGTTAAATTCTATTACTATTGACAGATATTTGTGATTTGTAGCAGTTTGATTGCTGTATTGTACATGAAAGTACCATTAGTATAAGTTTCCTTGGATTTAGTAGTAGTTTAGATTGCATTAGCCTATTTTCAGTTTTTGTAAAGGAATGTTGTAGGTCATCTTAGAGCTGCTACAGAGCCATAAATAAGGCGGATCAAAGGGTGAGGTTACCCCAAGCACAAGCTCTCAGCGGGCATGATCGGCAAGTGCCAATGGCACAGGATTGTAGTATCGTCATTGCTTTATGAAGCTGCAAGAATGTTGCAGCCTCAAAATCAATGCTGTTATCACATTTGCAGTCACAGCTGAACTGTCAAAACTTAGTGTGAGGTGAATGTCTACCAACTGTGCCACTCTGTTTGTTGCATTGTTTAATTTACATTTGCTAAAAGAAAGGTTGCATTTATTTTTTTTCTATAGCTGTCCTAATACTGAACCTTGAGGCACACCTAACGTTGTTTATTGAGGAATGGACAGCTGGACTACTCAATGTCACACAGTGTTCCATGACTAAGCTAACTTTCAAACCAATCAACTGTACTATGTGAGGCCCAGCTCCTTGAGCTGAGATAATATTGCCACATGTGGAACTATATCAAATGCTTTGGATACAGCTACTAATGCAACCATTTCACCTTGATTTCTTCTTTCATGAATATAGATTATGAAAGTTAGTAATGCTGTTTACATACTGTGGATGGACATTTTATGTTTACTGGTTGTTGACTACAACTGTTCTGAGGTTTTACTGTGCTTTTCCTTACGTTAGTTTAGCAGATTTACTTGGCCTACAAAATGGCACTCTTAGGTTTTCCAAGTGACGATATAGGTGCAGATTGTTCTTTTTTTCCAAATGCATTGTTCCTTTAATTATCTCTGTTATGGATTAGTTTCTTTACACTGGATATAAGCTGTGGTGCAAGTTTTGATATTACTCTTCTCCTATGTTGAGTGAGTTTATAATAGAGACGAGGGTTTTTAATGGCTCCCAGTTTGTATACAAAATGGTAGACAAGAACATTCCCTTATCAAATTTGGTTTTATTTCTGTTTTGTAGTGGATGTTTCTATGAATATTGGTGTGTTTCCATTTGTGTGAGGACTGCAACTTGGGGTACCAGTCATTTGTGTGAGGATTGCAACTTAAGGCACCAGTCATTTGTGTGAGGACTGCAACTTAGAGTTTTGAAAGTATAAACTGTTTACATTGACTCTGTATTCTGCTGATTCAGAACATTCTCAGTTATGCTTAAATGAACATTTTCAAGTACCAGATATGTTATTTTGTCATGAGTAAAGAAGTATTCCTGTGGCTATGACATGAACTTTTGAATGGTATTAATTGATTGCCTTTGAGGTTACAGTACCTCAGAGTATGGAGGATTTTTTCTTTAAATGAAATATTCTTATTTCCTCGAAGTTAGTATATATTATTATTGGGGGGGGGGTGCAGGTTCACTTTGGCCCTTGCAAAAATGTATTTTGGTTGGGCTAAATTGTGTTTTGGCTGTGCAGACTTTGGACTTCTAGTCTTTGGTTGTTTTTATAATTTGTGATTCACTACTGAATCAGTTTGAAGTTCTTTTTTTCAACTAACTTTATTAGTTATCTAAACAATCAGCAAACACATAATTGTAACCACACAAAAAAATAAATTACACAAAAAGGAAAAAAAAATCAGGAAAAGAAAACCACAATAATCTAACCTTATCCTTCCCATCTGTTTATATCTGAAATGATTCCATAAATCTAATATTTAATCTCATGACTAGTTTAGGAAAATTGCAATTCATAAAATGTGTATAACTACCTCAAAAGAATGTATAATCTTTTCCTTTCAACTACCTCATGCAGCTTATACCATAATGCTAAGAACTGTATGATTTTCTCCTGTACGTCCATCTCCTGCAGATCCTTTTGTGCATATGTCATAAAACTGTATGATTTCTCCTGTGCATCTCTCCATGTATGTCTTGTAACTCAGTTCATAATTATTGAAATTAAATGCTTTAGATTTTATGCAACTATGAAGCTTTTCTCCCCGGGCCTCTGCTGAAAAGGCGCAATTTTTTGCCCAGTCAGTCATTTCCCTGTAAAAGAATGTCAAATAAATAGATAAATAACTTGGCTGAATTGAATCAATGTATGTATACTGGCAAATAGGTTCATTCAAGATGTTTTAAGCAATAAAAATATAATCCAAAAGCACGTCAGAGTTATTTATGTGACTTTAGACTCAACCATATTATATTAATTTGTGACAAACTGCATTGTCACATTGTATGGGTCATGCTTCCAACATATGAACAATACTTTACAGGTCAGTATACCCAAGATCCTCAAATGCTCACAGCCTACTCCTGGCACCCCACCCTCATGATTTTCTATCCCAAACACCAAAAGATCAGGGTGTGCAAGTGTGAGAAAAAAGCAAAGCTTCCTGCCTATGATAATGTATCTCTAACTTTATCCCAAAATTCCTGACTGTTTAGACTACAGCAGAATATGCATATAACTGACACTGGGCTCACTGCAGTGTCAGCTATAGTCTGTAGTATTCATGTCCAGTTCGTAGAGAGAGGTTACAGGAACCTGCCACATTTGAATCAGTTTTTAAGTAGATAGGGCAAATGAGTGTAACATTATGCCTTCTACTCTACAAGGATCTTATCCCACTTCAGTTCACTACGCCACACTCATAGAGACTATCTCCATTTTCCCTGGAAAGGTGCATAAAGTCTTGAATCATTAACCTATAAATATTTGCATAGCCTGGAAAGTACATGGCTTGATAGGATGCCTCCATTTACAAAACCTTTGAAGAAAGGGGATATGACCTGCCCAGGTTAGGAATCAATGTTTATCATTCTAAGCTGCACAAACTGACAAAACCAAGGAGTTGAAAATTTCAAACAAACCCATGCTTCATCAAATGAATGGAACTTTTTACCTGTGTCCTTAAAAATGTCTTGCCAATATAGTATACCTTGATTAACCCAGTTCCACCAAAAAAGAGGAGCATAATTAACATGCTGCTATCCCAAATATGATCCCACAGACCTGGAGCTGATCATCTGAGGAATTTCTTTCAGATATATCTAGTTCTCTGGGGGTCCCCACTTTTTCAGCCTCATTCCAACAAGGTCCAAACACTGACTATGCACAACAAGAATCTTCGGTATTAGCCATATGGGATGTAGGAGAAAGTGAGTCTATAAAGCCTGTACAAATGCAGCTCCAAGTGAGTAGTGCCGAAAGTTTGGAAGTACCAGTCTCTTCCCATCACCCAATCTACAGGGGTTTCTTAGGAGCCAAGTGGTTGATGCCTATCTTATAACAGACTCGTGACAATCCATTGAATCCACTGTGGGAAGAAGGACTGAGAAATAGGAGGCAGATGACTATCCAAAAACAAAAATTAAAGCAGATGTACCATCATAATAGCACTGATCTTAGCTTAAAACTGATGTAGGTTAAGTTCAGTGTTAGCTTAAAACATGTGTAGGCACTTACACTCTCCAAGCAGGTGAGTTAGTGGATAAGCACAGTCCTTTAGTTTTAGCATGTACTTCAGAGAAGTAGATTCCAAACAGTAGGAGTCCCTGAATGGATTCCTGGTGAACACTGCTGGTTACTGGTCTGCTGGAGGAGGTGGAGTCCCCTATTTTGACTGCATGAGTTCTATCAGTGAGCCAGTTTGCAACCCACCTGACAATATATGGGTTGATACCAAGCTGGGTGAGTTTATCAATGATGACTGAGTGGGGAATTTTGTCAAAGGCCTTGGCTAATTTTAGGTAGGCTGCATACACAAATTTGTCCTTGTCTAGGGCTTTGGTGACTGTCTCAAAGAAGTCTGCCAAGTTTGCCAAACTGGGTGGGGTCGAGCATTTGGAGATTTCCTTTAGCTTTGTTAATAAGGACCATGATGATTTGTTCCATGGCCTTGCAGATAAGGCTGGTCAGCCTAATGGCTCTATAGTTCCAGGGTCTGTGGATGCACCCCCTTTGTGCAAAGGGATGATGGTAACTTTTTCATTCTGCTGGGATGGAACCAGTGCTTATTCTGAGATTGAAAATCATGCTCAGTGGTGATGCTAATTCCTGTTTTAACTCGTGTAGAACACAGCCTGGGATGTTGTCTGGTCCCACAGAGGCTGTGTTTTTGGCATTTAAGACCTGCTCCTTAGAGATACTTGGCAGGGGGACAGGTGTTACGTATGCTTTAGGATATATGTAGCGGGGACAAGGGATTGAAGTTTTCACTGAACCTGACAGCCAGCAGGTTTGCTATACCCACAGGTTCTATATATGTAGTACCATTAACTACGAGTGCAGTGCAAATCTGGGCCTTACTTTTGAGGTTATGGATGTAACTAAAGAACGCCTTGCGGTTATCCTTAGTTAGGGAAGCTAATATGGATTCGTAGTTAGCTTTGGAGGACTTCACCAGGAGTCTTATTTGCTTGTATAAGTTGAGGAGGGAGTGTTTCCAGTTCTGAGATCATTCCCTCCTAATTGTAGACAGCAATTTATTTCTCCTATTGTATAGCCTGTTAATTGCAGTTGTCCATCAGGCGGGTTTATTTTTCCTTGAAGATCTTGCTTTGGGTCTATAAGGTATGGCAGAGTCCATACAATTGCACAGGTGCCTGTATAAAGCATTGGTGTATAACTCAGCATAGGTGTCTGTTCCATCACTGGGAATGAATCACTTATAGAACTTTGCTGAGTGAAATAAAAATGGGTTTAATCTCTTATGCCTCTAGAACCCACTAAAGACATGCTGAAGACAGCATATCACACATTTTTGCAATTCTAAACATTGCAGTGCCATAGGAGTTTATTGATTTCTGCATGGCTGTATTCTTATTTACCCAGATACCAGACAATTAGGTCACCCTTGACACTACTTGAATATAGCCTCTCTCAGATGGATGAAATCAGGCTTCTTGGCAGTGTCTCAAGCATCCCAGCAAGGATCTTATCTAATATTTTGGCCCTTCTGCATCAGTGAAAAAGACTTGCAACTAGCAGGGTCTGCAGAGTCTTTTCCCCGTTTGTGAAAAATTAAGACTGCAGCAAGGTTACTGGGATAGGACAGTCAGCCTGATTCACATGCTATATTAAACATGTCTAACAATGACCCTGCAAGCATCTGAATTTTTTTTTTCATAAAAGCAACTTGAAATGCCATAACAGCCAGTTGTTTTTCCAAGAAGGGTGCTTGATTACCTCCAAAACCTACTTCTGTGTAAATGCTTTGCCCAGCTTCTGAGACATGTGATGTGGGATCTGTGGCAGAGTAATTGGAAAACATGTTGAACTCTTTCTGGTGGCTACAACATTGTAAGCCTGTGAACCATCCTATATATATGTATTGCAGTGCCCTGTTTTATTGTTTCAAGTACTGCAACCGTGAAAGCATTAAGTAGTCTGAATATCCCCTCCTCTCTGTACTTGACATGAAGCAGTACAATTTGCTGTGGTGTACTTGTAAGTTCAACATCTGTCATACTCCTGTACTGTCTTACAATTTGCATAGTTAACAGACTTGAAGGCTGAATTGTTGCAGAATGCTCCTGTATGTCCTTGTAGCAGAAGAGAGAGAACCCAAAATTAAGTTATCCTGTTTTCTGGCAATAGTTTCTCTGTTTCCTGACAGATTAATAAGGGATTTAACTTCGACTTGTGCTGTGGCTTAGGAAATTCTAACAATGACAGCTCTGCTAAAACCAGGCTGTGGTCCAACAGGGAACCACACTTACAGCTTTGGCCAAGATAGCACTGACTAATAGCTAGCCCAATCTGCTTTTAATTCAATGAATTTGGGAATAGTACGAAAAGTCTATAGCTAGAGGTCATACAGCCTTCATATTGTACAAAAGAAGATTCTTAGTAAAATGCTCAAAACCCTTAACACTATGAGGAAGAGGAATCCTTCCATGAGGCATCCTATTCTGTTGAGTTCAAGTGCAATATCAAAGGCTCCACCTAAACCTAATGAACAGCTGAGACTTCCACAGACGTGACATCTTGACTAAGATGGGAGGGATCATCCAGAGTAGTCCCACAGAAACACCCACAAATTAATTTCCCCCATGGTGTTCTAGTATACACCTAAATTCACCTGCATGCAGTGTCTTTCAAAATAATCTCCTTTTCTCAATTTAATTTACGACAATAAAATTATACCCTCCTTCTCACTGATTTTCTGCTACAGAGGGATGCCTACCCTCTCCATTTCTTGCAAAATGTCAAAATGTTGAAGCTTTAATTTGGATTCCTGCAGAAATACTTGAGTAATGGCAGGCTTAGCTAGACTCTTTAAACAAACATTGTTTCTACTATGTATTGAGCCCTGAATATTTCCTAAATTCTGCAGATTATGTATCATCAGATCGAATATGTCCCAGACCCAGAAGAACTCCTTGCAGCATTCAAACAAGACTAACATATCAAAGTCAATGTATTTTATAAATGCACTAAACTCGGTCATATGTAAATCCATATGCTCAGAATACAAGGGAGAGTAGCAGGGACAGAACAAGTTTCTTCCCAGTGTAGAAAACAGAGAGTCAAGAGTGCTAAATCTCACACCAGACCACTGCTGGGGAGAGGAGTGCAAGCTAAGCTTGACTAAGTTCTACATATTACCACACATCCCAAACAGAAGTGCCTTTTGTTGTTTGGCAGCAGCCAAGTTACCAAGAACGCATGTCCCTGCATCGGGTCTATATTAAAACATGGATGTTTCACAACTTCGAATGTTCTAATATTGACCCCTATTCAGCAAACGCTGAAAATAGCAAGGCTGCGGAACACTGAATTTCTTCCTAGGGAAGGAATTTGGTTGGCCGTTCCTGTGGCTTCACCATGTTCAGCACTGTGGTGGAAAGTTACGTCTCAGGATCAGGTAAGTGTGTGATTGTGCGGACGTGAGGGTTAAGGTGCGGGGTAGGTGAGTTAGGGTTAGGGCGCGGGTCAGTTAAGTGTGTGATTGTGTGGACGTGAGGGTTAGAGTGGGGTAGGAGGGTTAGGGTGCGGGTGAGGTGAGTGTGCGATAGTGACGGACCTTAGGGTTAAGGTTTGGGTTAAGGTAAGTGGATAGCTAGTGGTGTGTGTGCAGTTTAGTGTAGGGTTAGATGTAGGATTTTAGGTGTATGTGTGTGGATTGCTGTTTGTTTGGTGTGCTTGTTTTGTGTGTGTGTGTGTGTGTGTCAGAACAATGAATTTTTTCCCTAGGAAAAAATTTGCTGTTCTGCATGTTCGATATTGTCAGTTTTCGCTGAATAGGGGTCGATATTAGAACATTCGATGTTTTTAAAAAGTCAATGTTATAATATAGACCCCCCTGCATCTACAATGTTTGCTACTGACCAATTATCTGACAGGGGTTAATCAGCAGACATTTATGTCCCTTTCCTGCCACCAATCCCCCCCAAATGATTTCAGTTGCACCAACCACTTCTGCCAGTTAAGAAATTGTATTATGTGTTATACATACCTACAAATTTGCATTGTTTAATAAAGCAAAATATGCATATTTGAGATCTCAGTAGGCTTAGTAATTGTTATTCCTCTGAATGACATGCGTGAATGGGCATGCCTTCGCTGAAGGTTGGGTGCCGGGCTGGCAACTCAGCACCATAAAAATCTACTGCCAATCATTAGCGGACCTGAGTTCCACTGTGGCGCCCCCTAACTGGGAAAAGCCGAAAAGACAAACATCCTTTTTTAACTGGGTTGCAACCACTAGTCTAGTGGCTTCCTTTCATGGGAGACCCTAGAGGGTATTTAAACTACAGGAGACCATTTGGCTGGGACATCAGGGAATGTCCTCTAATCTTTCTATTTCCATTTTGACATGCAGTGGGCTGGAGGGTGGCTCCACCCTGGAGCAAACAGAGAGATGTTTGCTTCTCTGAACCTGAAATAATGACAGTGGTTTATCGAGATACTATACTCATTGTGTGGATGATGGTTACTGACCTTCAGATCAATTACATAACACAGACAAAGACAGGCCCTGTGATAACAGTCTGGCCTCCTGGAGCAAAATTATGGAGAAGATAAACTTGCAAAATTATCCTTTGCAGGAAGTGATATCTGCTGAGCTTCAAAAGTGTGCTGTTCCTGTTCCTTCTGTTTGATATCCTGCTCAGGAGAGTGGTTCTGCACCTGTTACTTAAGTTCTGGTCCTTCTGTTTGATCGCTCAGGAGAGTGGTTCTGCACCTGTTACTTAAACTGCTGCAGTACAAAAGGAAGTAGAAAGGATTCATTCTCCTATGGTTTGGAAATCTTTTCTTCCAGTTTTAGTACTTCATCAAAAAGATATGCCCATAGATAAATACAAAGTATGGGATAATTTAGTTTTTCTGGTGTGACTGAATATTCAATGGCATATTCATGTCATTATTCATATTAGGAAAAATACTTTTTGTGATGTACCTTTGCAATCCTTTAAGGCAACTAAAGACTTTTTACAAAATTGTGATAAAAAAGTTTGTTTGTCTTGGAGTGGTTTTGTATTTACTGGACATAGACTGTCAAACAACATATTATTCTACAATTTTGTCCAGCTGATAGTGAAGTGGTTGATATTCAGAAATACTTTTGAGTTTTTTGACAGTCTGCACATAATGCTACAAAAAAAACTTTACAATCATAGCATTTGGATTGGAGTGGTGGGATGTATTTGTTACACTGAAGGTTGAAAATAATGTTGAGAGACATATCCATAGTGTGGTTAATATTAATGGACATAACACTTGTGTTGTGTACAAAGGTCAACCAAAACATGATTTTTTTGTAGGTTATCTTCTCATCTGATTAATAATTGTGATTAATGCAAATGTTCCCAACGTAGGGAGATTGGCTATTCTGTGAAAAAATTGCATAATGTATTCTAGAATGTCTTCTAGAAAATGCAATGTTAATTGGGCACTTTTGGTTTAACTGTCCCCAGATAGCCGAGGTTGACCTCCAGAATAAAGCAACACATATGTCTTCTATTGCTATTGAATCTTTGGAACATAACAAATCTATTGGCTCTTCAGATAATGACTTTCCTGCACAAAATATAAATGATTCTAAGGATGGGAATAGTTACTATGAATTGTTTATGAATGTTGGCTTGGAAGCTAATGTCAACAATGGAAATGAACTGAAAACCAGTACAATTCATTAAAGGATTAAGAAATGGAAATTAAAACAGGGTTCAAAAATTCTATTAA
The DNA here is from genome assembly GCF_019279795.1 of Protopterus annectens. Taxonomy (NCBI): domain Eukaryota; kingdom Metazoa; phylum Chordata; order Ceratodontiformes; family Protopteridae; genus Protopterus; species Protopterus annectens. The sequence continues at coordinate 1,095,017,996 of NC_056743.1, read as the reverse complement.
AAAGGGGAGGGATAATATCGCATTCTGTAGTAGAAATTCTAATAGCATCTTATGTGATAACTGACACTTTACTTTTTTAGAATTTTCTAAAATCATTCCAGCTAACTTGTTAATTTTTTTGGATGCAAGATCTTCATTCTCTTTATTGCCAATAGATGGAAAATTCTTGGAGATGTATAGTTTTTTGGTCCTTTTGCAGTGCTTTATGTTGTAATAATCTTTTATTATATCATTTTCAGTTTAAGTTATTAGATTTTATTGTTGTAAATCCTGGTAGATTGATAATTTGTGACTAAGTTATATTCTAGTGTAGTTAGACTTACTTGCCATTATGGTCCTACTCATTTTAATGAGAAGATTATGTTGTTTCATAAATTGCTGAAATATGTCACAGTTAATACGGTTACCATATTAATGGGTAACTTTAATTACCATATAAGACAATATGGGATGAAAGTTCAGCCAGATAAGTTAATGAGAGATATTCTAAAGTAAAGTATATAGTAAACCATTTACTAAAAGTCCCATCCCTCCAGAATCTACTCCAACCCTATCACACCACCAGACCACTTAGATCCAGCAACAAAAATCACTTACAGGTCACTAAAGCCAATACCTCTGCTGGAGAAGCACTATTCTCTTGTGCCAGAGCCAAATTATGGAACTCACTCCCACCCACAATTACCTCCGTACCATCATGAACCCACTTCAAAACTTTACTAATAGCACACCTAAAAACATGCTGGCTATGCCCTTGCAACTCCCCCTCTAATATCACTCACCACATCCACCCACTACCTTTCTTTCCACCTCACTAACTACCTTGATTAGAGCAAGCTCGGATGCTCATAAGCCTAACTACTTATTATACAGCAGGAACTTTTTATTGTAACAATTGTTAATGTCTGTTATGTACTTCGCAGATGATAAAGATTCTAGTTGTCTACTGATGTACTATGTTCTTCATCTGTAACTATGTTTGTAATTGTTAATTGCTATGTTGATCAAATTGTTAACTGCTGTGCAAATCCAATGTAACTACTGTCTGTATATTTTAACTGTGGAGCTTTTCTCTCCGGGCCTCCACTGAAAATGAACCTACGTCCAGTCGGACACTCCCGGTCAACAAATGTAAATAAACAAAAATAAATAAATAGCCTGCTTAGACTAAATAATTATATATGGTCAATACATATAAAAGGGGTAATATTGGTAAAGAAACTGATTTATTTACATGTACCAAAATTTTATGACAACAGAATATAAACTTTTTCTACTTGATATGATGGATCATTCTGCCCTGTTATTTTCTTTATCACTGAATTCCTCTTATAATTGAAGGTTCAGGTATTAAAAAACTTATTGGGTTGCAATTAGAAAGAAGTGGATTGGGGAAGAAATTTACTTTGGCAGAATCATGTTACAATGATTCCTTTTTATGATTCCTTGATATCTTGGGGGTTTTATACAAGACAAAGTTACGACTACTGTTTCTGTATATTGAATATTCTATTTTGTAACAAAAGGAGCATGCATATGCTAGTACTAAGGTGAACTGTGAATGTTTTTTCTAATACAGCATATCATAAATTGCTGAATTTATTAAATGAAGAACATATTAGCTTTCTCTTGTGTAAACAAAAATATATTGTTTCAGGGACTAGAGATGATATATTTCCCTAATAAAGTAAGTAAAGAGTTATGTATATAGGAAAGATGACCTTAAAGATAAACAGGGTATAGTAGAATTTATTCAGTCTAGCATGATTTGCATAATTGAACATTTTGCTGAAAGAATGTCTGCACCTTATAAGGTTCCTCATTTAGTGTAGAAAGTTCATCTGATAAGTGATGATGAAAGTTTCTTTGGATAAGGAGATGACTTTAGGTGAACTGAATACAGTTTTGAATAAGGTTACTAGAACTCCATCTCCATGACCTGTTGGGCTATCATATTCCTTTTATAGAAATGTGGATGTTTCAAGTATTAGTGTGAGTACATTTATTTATTTATTTACTGGGAAATTCCAACTGGACACAGGTCCTTTTGCAGTGGAGGCCCGAGGAGAAAAGCTCCACAGAACAATAAATGAGCAGCAGAGTACATGAAGAACAATTGAATATACATACAATAGCAAATAATACATACTCCAGCAAACATTAGCTATACATACAATATGAAACATAGTAATGAACAGATATACCAGTATCTAGCTAAAGGCTAGGAATAAAAGCAGGATGTATATACAGATAGTACTAAGCTCAAACGGATACTGTTCTAAACTCATATACCTAAATCTTATATACAAATATTGCACTAAACTCAAGCAGATAGAATGCAGAAGCTGTATATGAAGGTGGAACAAGCTACAAGGGCTAATAGGATGGAAGGGGAAAATAGAGGAGTAAGAAAGGAGACTGAGTGAGTAATATATGTGAGAGGAAGCTAGGGGTAAGTCAGTTGGATATGTATTTGGAGTTGAGATGAAGTGAGGTAGTTAAGCATGTTATAACAGGTTTGAGAGATCAAGTGAGGAAGGAAGGGGAGGGTAAAGGGTGAACCAGAGCCTGCAGAGAAAGGAATGCAATGACCAGACAGTGTGAGGCAGAGTGGCTAGGGGAGGGGAGAGGAAGGGGAAGTAAAAGGAGGGTTATTAGTCAGGATTGGTGCATGGGCATAACCAGAGACTTTTTAAGTGAGATTTTAGTGCAGTCTTGAAATGAATGCAAGAAGGTGATGTGGTTATAGAGGGAGGAGATTGTTCCATAATCAGGAAATGATGCAGGGAATACTGCTTCTCCCACTGAGTTCTTGGGTTTGGTCACTAGAAGTAGATTTTTGCTGTTGGAGTGTAAAGGTCTAGTGGAGCAATAAGGCTGGAGAAGGTTTTGAAGGAATGGGACTAACTTGTGTGCAAGGGAGAGTTGATTCAGGTGAAGAAGGTGAGAGGGTTCAAGCGAGTCAAGTTCTCTAAGTGAGACACAGTGGTGGGTGTGATAAGATGCACCACTGGCAAACTTAGCAATTTTATTGTAGCAAGCCTAGAGCTTGTTTAGGTCTGTTTGTCTAAGGTAGGTAAGTATAGGAGAGGCGTAGAGTAAAGTGGAGATTAGGTGGGAATTGGCAGCAGAAATTCTGGCTGTCTTGGTGAGGAATTGTTTGTTTCTGTACAATGCAAACCAAAAATATGACAAGCAGACGGTGGAGACAGAATAAAAGTCAATTACATAAATGCTTCTATATTATTAAGCCTTCATCAGTGTGAAAATACAAAGAAAAATACACCCTATTTATACTATGTCATCAGTCTAAAAGCCAATCACAGATGTTCATTTAACCCTGGTGTAAAAAGCCATCCTAATTTAATTATCCATTTTTTCTCCTTAACATTGAGCAATTCATGCCAACCAGATTTGTTTTGTTGCAAGCCAATGATTTTGTCTACAATTGTAAACTGAAAACATGTTGTCTTATGGGTTAAAGTAGGTTTAAAAAGAGCATTAGTGTCACGCTGATTTCTAATTTCACTCATATGCTCAGATATTCTATGTCTCACAGCCCTGGACATTTGTCCAACATAAAAGGCTGAACATTGACAAGTTGCTAAATAAACAACCCATTCTGAACTACAATTAGCGAAAAAAGGGATCTCAAATACTGTGCTAGTATTTTTACTACTAAAACTAGTAGTTTTCAGCATTTTGCAACAATGCCTACATGGATGGCTCCCCTTAGCAATCAGTCCTTCAATTGTACTTTGTCTTTTGTCCCTTGATTTGGGGCTACTCTGTTTATAATGGTTAAAATATGATGCTAAATTTCTCCCATTTCTAAATGAGAAAAAGCACCTATCCCCAAGGAACCCTGATAATCTATTTTCTGCTATAAGAATATTCCAATTCCGGCATACACTATCAATAAGTGCCCCTGTGTTCCTGCCATATGTCCTCACAAACCTAAGTTTCCCTGTGGTATCAACATTTTTCTCTTTATATTTTAAGAGTTCATTCCTGTTCATCTCATTAACCACATTCTGTGCTTGTGTAATGTGTCCAGTTGAATAGCCCCTTTCCTGAAACCTCTTAGTGAGGCCATCTCTGAAATGTAAATATGAATCCTCGGCTGAGCATATACATTTTACCCTCATATACTGGGATTTATGGATATTCTTGCATATATGAGGAGGATGATAGCTGGAGGCATGGAGCAGAGAGTTATACTCGGGGAATTTTCTATATACTTCAGTAGTAAGGGTATTATCTAGGGCCCTGATGACCATTACATCCAGAAAAGTAATCCTATCCAGGTTGCAATTGACCGTAAATTCAACCCCCCGCCATTTTTGGTTTACATTGTGATTTAGGACCCTGGAGATGCCTTACTTGCAGAGGCTTTGTTTGGAATTTCTGTACAATGCACCTAGTTTTTTGTGAACCTTTTTTATGGTAAGAGAAATGTGTGTGTCAAATCTGAGATTGTTATCAATCTCAACACCAAGTAGTTTGGTGTGTTCTGTTGGGGAGATGATGGTATCGTCTTTGGCTAGAATATTAAAGTGGGGGATAATTGGGTTAGATTTAGTGGGTTGGAAGATAAGTTTAGCCTTGCTCAGGTTGACTAATAACTGGGCATTAGATAATCAGTTTTCTACAGATGAAAAGGCTTCCTGTGTGATCTTGTGAAGTTCAGGTATAGTTGAGGCTGAGCAGATGAGGGTGGAGTCATCTATATACTGCATAATTGAAGCATGCTTGGTGGCTGTGAATAGATCATTGGTGAAGAGTGAGAATAGTAGGGGACCAATGATGGACCCTTGGGGAACACAGAGTGTTACAGGAAGTCGAGGAGATAGGTCATTATGCCAGACAACTGATTGTTGGCGGCCAGTCAGCTGTGAAACCAATCAGTAGCTGATTGGGAAAAGGATAGGTTAGTGAGAACAGAGATTAGTAGTTAGTGTGAGATCAAAAGCCTTGGATGGATACAGAAATATAGCAGAGGAAAACAGGCCATTATTTTTATGAGGAAGGATAGCACTGGTGAAAGAGAGCAAGGCGTTAATACTGCTGTGGTGCTGTAGGGGAGGTTATTAGCTAAGAGGTAGTCTAAGACTTGAGAATGGATGCATTTCACAAGTATCTTGGAAAGTGGAGAAAGAATGGCTATGGGGTGGTAATTGGAAAGTTCAGTGGAGGAGCCACCTTTATGGAGGGGAATGATGTGGGTGGGATATTTTCCACAGTGTGGGGGCCATAGCTTTCTGACAAGGACTGATTAAGATAGAGACTAGATAAGCTAGGGCTTCTGCTGCTATTGTTAGGTATAAAGAGGGGAAATTGTCAGCTGCAAGTTTTATAGGCTAAAGTTTCAATAGAAGTTTTAGGAGGTAGGCACTGATGCAAAAGAAAAGACTGTGGGCAGAGTATTTGGTTTTCATGTAGGGAGGGTGGGTACAGGGTTGTGTTGTTTAGTCAAAGAGAGAATGGTTTCAGTAAAGTGTTTATTGAATGAGTTAGCAATACTGCTGGAAAAAGGGGGAGTGGTAGGTGGTGGGGTGACTACTTTACCTGGGTGTAGAATGGAGTTTATTGTGGACCAGAACTGCTTAGAGTTGTGATGGGAGGAGTTTAGGGCAGACTGATAATATTAAGTTTTATCTTCTATTTGTGTTTTGACCTTGTTGCTCAACTCTAGGAATGACTGTCTAGAGGAGGTTTTTGTTAAGGGCCAGTGCTCCCAGGCCTTATCTCTGATTTTCATTAGTGCCCCGGGGCTTTTTTGTAGCCAAGGGGAGTACTGTGCTTTGATTCTGGCATTTCTTATGGGGGCATGTGTGTTTAGGATGTTTAAAAAGGTGCTATTGAAGAAGTGGACAGCTTCATCCAGACTGAGGTACTTTAGTTGTGTCCAATCACATTTTTGAAGGGATGAGATAAAGGAGAGAGAGTTAAAGTTTACCCTATTTCAGATTTGCCTGTAGATAATGGGTTTAGCAGAATTTAAGTGGTGTCTCAGAAGAAATGTTGGAGTGGGGTCACTGAGGCTGTCTGGTAGACAGCCAGCTAAGTATGAGTGAAGGTCTTTATTGACTAATATCCAGTCGAGAGTAGTATGTTTAAATAAAAAACAATATATAATCACTGACTTTGGTAGCTCACCAATTTTATTAAGAACAAGACTTAGCGCTTCGGCTACAACACAGGGATGGTATAAATGCAATTTTTAGTTATTTAGGTGACTCACCATTAGCATATTTTATTGTAGAATTAGTAGTTTTTTGCCTACAAAATAACTTTTTTATTTAATGGTGAGGTTTACCATCAATTACAAAAGACGGCAATGGGGGCAGCTTTAGCCCCCATGTATGCCAATATTGTAATGGCAAAATTTGAAACTGTATATATATATATATATATATATATATATATATATATATATATATATATTTATATATATGTATTGATGAGTTTTATAAGTCACAGGTGGTGCTGTATTTTAGATTTATTGATGACCTCATCTTTCTATGTAATGGTAATGAGGGAGAGGCTCAATCGTTTGTAATGATTTACAAAGGAATGATTTTGGTTTCAGATTTGATGGTATTCAAATAGTAAAACAGGTTACATTTTTAAATATAGATATTAATTGTTTGGAGACGACAGTTCATAGGAAATTTGACCAGAATCATTTTTTATATGGCACCAGTTGTCATCCATAACATCTAATCTCAGTTTTGTCATACAATGTATTCCTTAGAATAAATAGGATATGCAGTTTAGATAGTGCATTTGAAAAATAATTATTACTGGCAGAGAACATGTTCAAAGAAAGAGGATATGATATAAAAATGGTGAAAGAAAATCGAAAAAGGGTACTGGAAGAAAGGGACCATAAAGTGGGCAAAGGGAGAGAGAGCGCCCTGGGGGGCTCGGTAGAAAAGAAAGAAAAAAAGGAATGGAATATACAAAAGAAAAATATGAAGAACAGAAAAATAGGGAGGTATATTTTGCTACTACTTTCAATATCTTGACAGGGAGTATAGTCAAGGAAGTTAAAAAAAAATTGGGGGAATAGTAACAGATAAGGATTTGAAACAGCTGTTGAAGAAATAGGTTTAAGTTTCATATAAGAGATGTAGGAAATTAGCAGATATGATAGCACATAATCGCTTTATGGTACCAGATACTATTCTGACCTACCCTATAGAAACTAAAGCAGGCACAATAGCTTGTAATAAGTGCTCAATTTGTAGACCTATAGTAGAAGTATTTCCAAAAATAAATATAAGATTTACATCTAGGAACCTGTACACATATAAAACAGAAGGGGTAGTTTATGCCCTAAAATGTAGTTGCAATCTTTATTATATAGGAGAGATGGGTAGAGCATTTAAAATATGCATGCAGGAACATATTAGGGATATAATAAGTCAGAAGGTGGATAGCCCTTTGGGACAGCATTTCATGTCCGAACATAATGCTAAACCAGATGGATTGGTTGGTTGTATTTTGGAGAAAGTTGAGATGTTTTTAGGGGAAAATGTTAAAATGAAGGACAAATTGTTGAAAAAAGAAACCTTTTTTATTTTAAAATATAATACTTTGGAACCTAATGGGTTAAACAAAGAATGCAACTGGAAATATGTGATATAATTAATTGATTATATAATGGGTTAATTGTTTAACTTTTTAAGTATATAAGATGGATGAGGGCTTTATGTCTTTGCATTCGTAGAAGGCTTGTAGCCGAAATGCTGTCTAGTTCTTAATAAAATTGGTTAGCTTCCAGAGTCCGTGACTATATATCGTTGTTTTTTATTTATTTCCTGAGTTTTCATGGTTTCGTGGAGAGTAGTATGTTTGTTACAGTTATTTATCCGGGTAGGTGACTGTATTCATTGAGAGAAACCATGAAGGTTTAGATGCTGGTCTGGATGACTGTTACTACGAGATAGCCAGTTGATATTAAAATCACCTAGGATTATGGTTTCCTGAGAATGGTTAGCCCAGTTCAGGAGGTTTTCTAGGGGTGGGATGTTTTGACCAGGTGGGAAGTAGCATCCTAAGATGTTGATTATTTTATTTGGGTTTAGTTTGAGGTTAGCACATAGGATTTCTTAATTAGCATTGTGGGGGACAGATGTGTTTAGGAACTGGATGTTGAGGTGGTGTTTAAAGACTAGAGCCACACCACCCCTTTTCTTAGATTGCCTATCCACTTGAAGAATGTTATAACCTATTGGGAGTATTTCCTCACTTTTGATGTGAGGTTTGAGCCAGGTTTCAGTCAGGATGAGAATATCAGGAGAGTATAAGGCTATGTTGGCATTTAGGTCATGGGTTTTATTAGTTATACTTCTGATACTTAGACACATGAACAGGAGGTCAGATGGCTTTCTGTTGGATGTTAGTTGTGAGAAGCAGCAGCTATTAGGCGGATTTTTAGGTGAGGAGTTGGTAATGGTAGGACCAGGGTTAGGGTGAATATCACCACTGAGGGCTAATTTAGATAGGGCAGTAAACATAAGTTTTATAAATCTTGTAATTAACCTGTCATATTTTAGGGATATTTTGTGTTTGAATGCAACAGGTGACTGGTAGTATGGTGGGTGTATTGGGATAGAGATTGTGATGGTATGACAAGTGTAATTACTAGGTGGGCGATGGATAGAAGTGAGTAAAGGTGCAGTGATAGTGGTGGGGTTTGTCTATTATGGAGTTCTGGTGGGATGTAATGTGTGCAAGAAGAGTGCAGATAAGGAGCGTAAGCACATAAGATAGTAGCATGACTGTCAGATGAGTAGTTAGATTGGAAATGGGTGGGATACTGTAGGTGGCAGAGGAGATAGGTTACTAGTATTGTTCTGATTGGTTGCTGGTTATTGGGAGGAGTTAGTGCCTAGAATAAATCTAGATGTAGTGGGGGCAGGTGGGATTATGGGGCAGGGTGGGGTGCAAAGTGAGCCTATGTGTAGCATGAGCAAATGGAGCAAGGCTTAAACCCCTTGTGTCCTGATGGGAGACTAGGAATTTAAAGATGGCTCCATAAAAAGTAGAAATCTAATATAGACTTAGCATTGAGGGTGGGGGGGTAGAGAAAAGGGTGTGAACCAGGTGCAATGCAAAGAAACCAGCCAAACCAGAGAGGCAAGCAGTGAAAAACTATGAGTGAAGGCCTCAGAGGGGGTGAGTAGTAATACAAATTCTATCTGTAAAGTGAAGGAGAGAAGAGACAGCAAAGTTTATTAAGGTTGGGAGTGTGTCTTCACATTGACTTGCTTATTAGTAGCCAGTTTATGCACAGATTAGAGTAGGGAGATACATTAGCAATGAAGGGGAATGTATAGAGATGCAAATAAACAGGTGGGGCTCAAGTGATACAAAACTAAGGCAAACAGCACTGAAAGGCTGCTTGAGGGGTAAGTTTTAATCACAGAGACTAGGAAGAACCTGAATTAAGTGTATACTGTCTAGTGCAGAGTTAGGATTACTACACAAGCTGGGGGAGGTGGGAGACAAGGCTCAGTCAGTGTTATTAGCACACTGAGAACTACTAAGTAACACAGCTAATGTTAAAACTTCACTATCATAACACATACACGTAGAATGCCTTGGTGGACTGACCCTGCTCTTCAGGCTCAAAGGGTATATCCTTAACATTTGTTGAATGAATGGTTGAGTGAAGGTTCATTTGACAATAATATTTGCAAAGGTATTATTACATTCATTTTAAAATGGGAGATAAGAGGCTTAATTAATTGGAGATCCTTAATTTTAAATAAAATGAATTATACATTGTTTTTGTAAAATTATGCTTCATGGATTAGGAAAGGTAGTGATTACACTGCTTTATATTGGCCTTTATGGAGTTAAAGGTAAAAATATTAAAGATACTTATTACTTGCAAGATAAATTATACATAGTATTAATTCTACTCATAAGGATGCTGTTGTGTTAGCTAGTGATTTTTGTAAGGCCTTTGGCACCATTTCTTATGAGGCTTTATGGGATATCATATCTGTTAATAATGTACATGATAAAATAACTACTGCCTTAAACATATGTGGGATATTTTATATCCAACTGAAACAGATGGGACGACAGTTCCCATCTAAAGGACGACACACTCAGGAGTGCAGAATCCCCCCCCCCTTGATTCAATACAATGTAATCAATCTAAATACCTGGTGTGGGAATAGAATCCATAGTTTTCTGCACCAAAGCAGACTGTGTTACCTGTTACACTACTGACACTGCTACTGCTGCTGCAGTGGCATAAGCTATTTGGGTCCTTTCCCACAGCTTCCAGGCAGCTTTTCAAAGCTGAAGGATGTCCTCTATGTGTTCTAACTGACAGGAACTTTAGAGGAGCTACATATAAAAGATAGTAACAATATGTAAAGGTCAGAGCTCTCTTGTCCTCAAAAGGGAGACAATAGCCCTGAAAAAATGCTTGGAAACATAGCCAAAAAGGAAATTATACTCACAAAGGTATATACATATACACCTTGGCAACACAATAAACAGCAAAAAAAAAATGGGGGTGGAGCGAAGTACAGCTACTGCAACAATGATCTATTAGAACATTTATTGCTACTGTAAGCTTACTTACACAACTGTGTCCAGTATGTTTCAGTACCCTAACCTGTATGGAAGACTACCACAGCTTAACAAGTAATAAGGGGAGTGGAATTAATTAATTACAAATCCAGGAACTTTGGATAAGTAGTAACATTTGCTCTAGACCTGGATAATGAATCTAGTTTATAGTGTTTTGTAACGGTACACCCACAAAGGTTTCTCTGTCCTATACTGATCACCTAAAGGCTCTGTCACTGTGTTCAGTCTCCTATAAACTGCTGAGATGGGATCTTTGCCAGGCTGACATTGCTTCCTCAGACCCAGCTCTGATGGATCTGTTGCACATGTGCAAAATAAACAGCACCAGAACACTAAATCCAGTGATCTAAACTTTCCTTATGACATAAACAGAACTTTCTGGAGGGAGAGATGTGCATCCCAAAGAATCACCAAACTATGGAATAGACTCCCCATCCATGTAAAACAGAACTCATCCCTGACCCTATTCAAATGAAACCTTGATAATTGGATGGGAAATCATAAATGTACCCCAGTCTGGCCTCCATGTCCCTTATGGACATAGACCATTAATAAGAAAAGTTTAATCCTAACTAACACCCCAGTTATGAATCCTTAGTTACCTCCCTACTAACATGCCCCCCCATATAGACATCTATGATATTCAGGGACTCAAATGATTTTGGGTGTGCAACTAGGCTTGTAAGGGCCCTAGTGGTTGTTAGCTTAGTTACAACCTATGAAAATATGTACAAAAGACCAAGTAGCTGCCTCTAGAACACCTCTAGAGTCCACCACTTTCCAGAAAAAAAATCCATTTGAAAGTGTTTTGTAATGAAATATACAGAGGACAAAGTTACTGCTTCTAGAATATGTCTAGATTCCACCTCAGAAAGTCATCGAAAAAGCCAAAGACCTAGCACAATAGGCCATAACCATGTCTGGAAGTGCTGTATCATGGTGAGAACAAAAATAAATAAATAATAATGCGAGGCAGCCATCTTGAAACAGTCTGCTTTGACATACTAGCTGCCTTTTCCTCATTCATTCACAGCAACAAACAGTTGATCAGTTTTCCTGAAGGACTGAGTTTTGCTTTGGTAATATCGGAGTTACCTGTGGATGAGCGGATCATGAATTTATATCCCTTGTTTTTCAGATCAGGAAAAAAGACAAGGAGATTAACTGACTGGCTCAAAGTAAACTCCAAAACCACTTTGGCAATAAAAGAGAGATTAGTTTGAAAAGAAGCCATGTCTTTTTATAAAATAAAAAAGGCAAAAAGAGAAACTGGAGCTAGAACTGTAGAGCCAAAGACGAGACCTGGTGGTTTTAACGCTTTCGTTCTTTTTAATGTAGAACTTCTTCAGAAAGTAAGATCTAAAGTATGAGAACAATGAATAAAAACATGACCTCCATTCACCAATTTATGGAAACAGTTCACAAAAACTCTATGTTCAGTATCCAGTGGGAATGCATATGCAAAATAGGTGCAACAACTCTTAAATTAATGGGTGTATAACAGCCAATAGGGTTAGACATGTGTAGGCAAGGGTAAACTATGTATAGTATCCAATGAGAATGCATATGCAAAATAAGTGCAACTTAGCTCTTAAATTAATGGGTGTATAACCGCCAATATGGTTAGACATACACATGTAGTTATACAGCCATTAATTTAATTGTATTATCTGCGAACATTACACTATATTTGCAATTCTTTCCCTACAGCATAATATTCAGTTGAATGTACAAATATTTCTGTAATGTAATGTACTATTGTTTTATGCCAGTTGTCCTAGTCGTGGCTGAAAATTGTAATGGACCAGTTAAATTACCCAGTTAGCAAAATTCAACAAATCAATAAATAAATGCCTGCTGCACTGAAGCATTATTTTAAACAAACTTGCATATTATTTATGTAATAACCTTTTATTCCACCTGATCATTTCTTGGAATTTAAGGTAGTTGACTGAGTAGCTGGTGCAAAAGTTATATGCAATTACAATACTTTTGTCATAGATGGCAGTTTCATTACATGGTTTTGTAGCTATTTAAATGATATAAAGGTAAGCAGAGGGCAACCTTTCTGTCAAAAAAGTGGATTAGCTTATCTGCTCACTTTCATCTATATTATTCATGGTAGACAGCAAAAGATCATACAAATCTTTAGCTCTGCATGAGGTTCAGCAAAAGCTGTAATACTCTCATCCATCTATACATTCATATCCAAACCATGCTGTATCCAATCCATGTTTTTTGGGAGCTACAACCTAGCTCATCAAGCAATGGATGTAAGACAAAAAAAAAAAAAAAATTCCTGGATTGAACTCCAGTCCATTACGTGATACATGCACACTTACACTTTCCCTGCACACACATGCTGGGTGATTTTATTTTAGCAATACAATTTCACCTAAAGTTATGTCTTTGGGATGTAAGAGGAAGACAGACCCCTGAAAGAAACATACTTGGACAAAGGGAAGACATGCAAAATCTGTACAGAAGGTGCAATGGCCTTTATTCTAACCTCCTTTCCAAATTATAAAACTATAAAACTGCCATAACCATACCAGGAGACAAGCCTAGAGACTGTATAGTGATATTTGATGGAAGTTAAGATAGAATGCATATAGTATATGGAAAACTAAAACCCAGTACATAAAGAGTGTTTCCTCTCTATTTGGCGATTTAATTTATGCAGTCAGCACATTCAGTGTCGGTCTGAGAATGTGATGTTGTATGAAGCTGAAATGGATGAGCTAAGGACTTGTATTATGTCAAAAACAACAAAACAAAATTTCTGCTCATTATCTAGTTATTTCTCTATGATTTGGGTTTCAGGAAGAATGGATATAGAGATACCAAGTCTGTTGTTTTCTGACATGGCATGAGATTGGGGGAAGGAGAAGAAACAGGGAAAATAACCATGAAATTAATGTACTCTTATTAATATAAGGTTAATATATTCAGAAACAGGAAATCTGTAATGATAGGTTAGACAAACACAACACTTTTCATTTGGAAACCTCCCAAAATTCTTGTACAGAAATGAAAGGGTTGGTTCTGTTGAGTACCCTGAGGGCTAAACAACATATACCTTTGTTAATTTCTTTTAGATATTTGCCAGAGAAACTGACGTGCTGTAACTGAAATGTTGCTGTAATTCGGAAGTGGGAAGACAAATTCTAATCACAGTTCATATATATGTTTTTAATGTTAATAGAGGAATCTTGCGTTTTCACTGTACTGCTAAATTAGTAGCCATCTAACCTAATCTCAGATCATCACTTGGGATATTTCACCCATACACCTTAAGTGTCTGCGGTAGTAGTCTCTCTCCAACTCCATGGGTACTAAGCCCAGTCATAATAATTCAGCCTCTGACAACATGGCTTAACACACTGCTCTCACCCCACCTGTAGCCATTGCAGTCTCATTAGGTGTTATACGACAGCATAGCAACTAATTTTTGCTTACCAGCTATTCACTCTTTCTGTTAATAGATAGTTTATCATGTGAAATATGAGAATATTTAAGAGACGTGGAGGCACAGACACCTCTCACATTAGCCACCTATCAGTAAGCATCATATGTCAAAAATACCACATCAATCACAACACACCATCGGCCTATAAAGTATGCCAAGGTTGAAAGTCTTCAAGAACCCACTCTATGATCCTCAGGATCCTAGCCTCAAGCACACAAGGCAGCAACTACTCCCTCTTCATGCACACCACACTATAAATCATATAGCTCAGCTAAGACTCAAAAGGAAAGCAGGCCTAAGTCCGTAGGTCCCACTAAGTCTACTTCCACACAGGGACATGTTTTATTAAAAGGTAACTCTATAGTTAGGTATACATACTTCTTATTCACCAGACTGGACAAGAACAAAGTGACTGTAAACTGATTGCCTGATGGCTGGATCTCTGATGCCACAAGGGCTTTACATTTGCTTAAGCCTTACACATATGACCATAATCTAGTGGTGGCCCATTTGAGAGTAAATGACCTGAGGTACTCCACCCAGAGGAACATGCAGAGAAGGGTGATAAAACTTACTGTGCATGTGTTAGAGGCAGAAAAGACATTTTTTTTAAGTAGCATCCTGCTTTACTGAGACTAATGCCTAGTAGTGTCAGTGGAACAAGAGGTAGCATGCTCACCTTTGATATGGAATGCTATGGATTCTATTCCATCACCAATCAGATGGATTGTAGACACTGCAGTGCAGCATATGGGGGGGGGTGCTGCACTCCTGAGTTTGCTGTCCTTTGGATGAGACATTAAACTGAGGCTCCATCCACCTAAGTTGAAAGTAGCTCAGGTGGATGTAAAAGATCCCATGGTACCTGCTGAAAAAAGCAGGAATCCCTTTAATTAACACAACATAAACAATTATTTATATATTTACAATATATATGTATTTTAGGTACACATCTATGCATTCCTATTTACCATCATCATTATTCTTCTTCCATAATTGACTCCCACCCCTTCTTCCACGGCCATAATCTACTTTCTCAGAATATATCAGACAAAATCCATTTCCCACTAAACAAATTTTCATTCAATCCTTTGTTCCAAATCACCCATATTACATAAATAAATTCTTATCTACCCTTCTCACATGTTCTTTTTTCTTGTTTTTATAATATCTATAGATAATTATATTCATATCTATATTGTTTATGTCATTAATATTCTCAAAACATTTTTTGTCACACAACTTTTTCCAGGGTTTAACCACTCTTTTACATTAACAAAAAATGCTCTCGTCTCTTCCAACAAAATAAACTCAGTTTCAACTTTCTTTTTACATGGCATATTTACCAGTAACTTATTTATTGCCAGTCTCCATAGGAAATCCTGACATTCTGCAATCTTAGTACACCACATTTTCCTAAGTTTGATGTTGTTACCAAATAGTCTGATCATTTTTCCCATGGATTTGAGTAATAATATTGTTTTATCACATCATCATACCACATCCTTTATTCTTCTCCATATCAGTTTTCATTTTCACTGTTAGTATTTTTTCTTGATAATTTTTAATTTCTTCATTAATGCAATATTTACCTCTTTTTCTTATTCTCATCATTCCCCAATTTTTTGTACTTATATTTAAACATTTTCACTATTAATATTTCATTCTCTTCATTTATTTTATTTTACATTTCTTGACCGGGCTAGTCTAACTGGATACATGT
This sequence comes from Protopterus annectens, assembly GCF_019279795.1. Taxonomy (NCBI): domain Eukaryota; kingdom Metazoa; phylum Chordata; order Ceratodontiformes; family Protopteridae; genus Protopterus; species Protopterus annectens. Next base: position 1,095,002,184 of record NC_056743.1, on the reverse strand, counting down.
CCATTTTCAGTAGAGGCCCGGGGAGATAAGCTCTGTGCAAAACAAAAAAATAACAAAAACATTTATATTTACAATGACGTTACAGGTTATCACAGAATTATCAAAGAGGTATGAATACCTCACATTGCAAAATGCAGGTACAATACACAATGCAGGTAAAATACATACTATAGCCTAGTGAGGTAAGCTCTGAGGATAAAAAAAGAAGAAATAAAAACATTTATATTTACAATGAACATTACAAGTTAACACAGAAATGATCAAAGACAGCAGAATACTTCACAGTGCAAAAAGCAGGTACAATGCAAATTACAAAGAGGACAGACTACTTCACAGTGCAAAAAGCTGGTACAATGCAATTTACAGGTAGAATACAGAATATAACAAAAAAGGTGGCTTATTGTATAATTATATTAATAAAGAGTTGTCACACTATAAGTAGGCACAGAGGATGAAAAAAGGTTAGGTATAGGAAATGGTATTGTGGTTAATAAGGAAAGTAGAACTTGTTATTGAGAAGTAAAGGGTAGGCAGTGCCTAGTTCGAAGAGAAAGAGGATTAGTCAGGTTTAGTGCAGGGGCATAACTAGTGTGTTCTCAGGAAAAGTTTGTCTGTTTTGAAAAGTGATGTAGAGGAAATTGAGGAAAGTTCACTGGGGAGAAGGTTCCAGGATTTTCCAACAGTATTAGTGAAAAGAGAATCCCCAGCCCTATTATTAGATTTAGAGGTATTTACAAGAAGTTTATGTGATGATTATTATAGGGGATGATGAGGGTAGATAGTATAGGAGTACTAGAAGGTTGGTAAAGAGTCTTATGGACAATGGTTAGTTGGTGGAATTTAAGCAGATTCTGAAGTTCAAGCCATCCTAGCTGCTTAAGATTATAACAATGGTGGGTTCTAAATGGGTTGCCTGTAGCAAATCTGGCAATGTTATTGTAGGAGATTTTCAGTTTGGTGAGGTTATTTTTAGATAGATTAGTATATATATATATATATATATATATATATATATATATATATATATATATATATATAAAATATATAGATTAGTATATATTTACATACTTTAATTCTTTATACAAATTTGAAGAAGCAGAATGAACAACTAGATTTAATACCCCAGATTCCCCTTTATCTTCACTCATGTACAACATATCTCTTTTCATTCGATTTAATTTTGAACCCTATGTGAAAGAACACACTAATTGCAATTACTTTTTCATATTTTTGGGATCATATAAACATTTGACATATATGCTATTTTCCCATTAAAACACAATTCATGAGAGAAATATTTTTCATAAATACTCATCTACAAGTCCTTCACATATGACACATTCTTTTATCAAACCCTCTCATTGCCTCATAACTAAATAGTTTTCCCAAATTTTATCCCTAACAACGAATACTTCATTCATTAAAAAATATACCCCCCCAATTTTCATATCATCACCCAAACTCTTACTTTTATCTTCATTCAGTGTCATTCCCATTTCCTTTAAACATCCATTCAGACAAACCAACACTTCCCTCATGCATATTTTATTCTTAGCAACCCTGATTATTTATTATCATCTGCATATGTCAATACTACTGCAATCACCACCTCTTTTTGAATCACACAGTTTTCATTTTATAAGCTACTTCACTCACTATTGTATTTGTTATTAATGTAAACACTATCCCACTTATGGGACATTTTTGTCTTGTATCACAATTCGTGCATATTTCTTTACTCAGCCTCCCATTCACTAACAATCACACTTTATTTTGATGTGCTAACATGCACAATCTCCTAATTCTATTACCTATTCCATGCTTTTCCATAATATCCCATAAAGCATCATGCCCTACCTTATCAAATGCCTAACTAATACCTACCATAAGTTTCACATCTTTCCTTTATTTATTTTTTAAACAAGAAACATCTCTATTGAATTATTACTTATGACATAGGCAATTATACAATTATAGGAAAACAAACTATATTGACATTTTCAGATGCAGAAATTATACATCACATATAATCTTCTTTACAGTCATTGTCAATCAAACATTACATAGCTCGTTCAATTCCTGTCTTCCATTACACCTCATTTCTCCTCCAAAACATTATTTTGAATGTATTGTTCTCAATTTCATTTTAGACCTGTGCAATTTGCTCCTACCCTTTTCTAAAGATCCCACTGCCAGGTGTTTTATCTCTGTTACTATATTTACTACATCTAGTACAGTTGGGTTAGACTTTGATTTCCATTTTTATTTAAATGCTTTTTTGGCAGCCAGGACAATTAAACTCAGAAAAGCCTTACTAATATAGTATTAATTGACAATTCCGATTCTCTATCACAGTTCAAAAATAATTTCCTTAAATTAAACCACTTTGCTGACCCTGTATTTCTGTTAGAGTAATTTGCAAGGATTTTTTTAAAGTTTACTAACTCATTACACTCACAAAAATATATATTCCCAGTTAAATCTTTCTTCCCCATCACACCTCCAACATTTGCAATCTAATGGAAGAAAATTATTTGGAGTCTGCTTGGGGTATAAAAATACCTCGGCAAACATTTTCAAACAAAAATCCTGAAACTTCCAGATTTTGTTGCATATTTGAAAGCCATAGCTATGTCCTACCATCATTTTTTGTGAATTGCTTATCCAGTCTCTCTCTTCCCAATCCTTTCTAACCTTCTCTGATTGATTCCTATAGTTATCATGCAATATATTATATGCCCTAGAAATTATCCTGTTTTTAGCCATAACTATTGTTTTAGAGTCTACTAAAAACTCTACTAGTGCTGGTCTTTCACTTAGAAACCCCCTATTCATTTCTTGTCTACAATCTTATATCAATCCTTGACAGGGAAGACAATCTCAAACTTGTAATCCAAATGAATTCTTGGTCTCTTCACATTCTATAATTCTTGGTCTCTTCACATTCTATTGCCTTTCCCTCTCTAATTATTTGCTCCCAGTACCTTGACTCCACTAGTTTTTCCAGTAAATTCCAGCTCCCTCTTTCCTGTTTTCTGTATCTCTAATTGCAGAGATCTCCATTGGCAGAATCCCCTTTCTCCATTCCCACATTGGCTATGTTTTTATAATAATTTCTGCTACTTTACAAATACAATATTTTGTATGGCAAGTTTTCTTCTCTTTAAGGATCTGAATCCAAAAATCCCAATCTCTCCATATTTACTGAGCTTCCCCTCATTTCATCATCACCCCTTTTGACTCTGAATTAGAGCTTGTATGATGTATAGGAGCCTTAACCTGTGTAGCTCTGAAATACATTTTCAAATCAAGCAATCCCAGACTGCCTTGTTCCACTGAAAAGATCAAATTATCCTACTTGACTCTTGCACTCTGTCTTCCCTTTTGTTTATATCGTCCACAATGTATTGAACCGCCAATAATAATTCCTGGCATCCCTTCCCTTTTATAGCATATATGTACTTTTTTTTCCATAATGTCATCCATTCTTCCTTCCATTCTTCTGTGGTATTATTCTCACAAAATGTTATAATCTGTATTATTTGATGTGGCAGGTCTTCAATTTTTTATTTTATTCTTTTCATCTTTCTTCCATATACATTTTAATATCCCACTACATAACTCTTCATTAACAAACACTTCTTCCAACCATTCATTCAAAATGTTTACAAATTACTCTCTCTGCCAATCCTTTAATTTCTTGTACATTTCATACCCTATACCATCTCTGCCTGATACTGAGTTAACATTTACTTTCCTAAGCACTCATCCAATTCACTAATAATAATTTATTTTTCAAATTCTTCCTTAACTCATTCTTGAATTTGTTTGCATTCCATTCTCTCATTTTCATTCTTTTTACTCTCATACATATTTTCTACATACTGCACTGCAATACTCATAATTTGCTCTTGTGTTCTTTTTACCTCTCCTTTTACATTTTGCACTTCCATTATTATACTAATATCCTCCTTTACTATTTTACTAAAATATGTAGACACCTCATCCCTTCTCCCTTGTAAATAACTGATTAAACAGTAATGTCTTATTTTTTCTTGATTTCTTCTATATATTTCTTTTCTATGTCATTATACTCTCTTGTATTCATCTCTAAATTTTCCAATACATTTCTATCCATCTTTCCATACTCCACTTTCTCTTCCTTTCTTATATCACCCTGCCATTGGAAAAATACTTTTTTATACTTCTTTTCAAATTCAATTCACCATTCAGACAAATGTTTTTAAAAGTCCTTCATGGTTATATGATCCTCCATAACTGCAGTGCTTCCTACTTTCCAAACTCATCCCATAATTTCTCATTTATCCCTTTTATTCCCATTCCTATTTTAGTACACTCCCTTTCCTATATCACCTCCATCCATATTGCCAAATAATCTGAAAAAACTCTATTGTATCACCATCTGCCATACCCAAATATTCCAGTAGTAGAAAATAATCCATTTCAGATCCAGTCGTCTCTTTATAAGTTCACTGAATTTTATTCTGCACAGCTAACTTACTACATTTTATCACTTATTGTATTTTTTTAATTTCTTTTTGTTTCTTTTTACAGTTTACCCTTAAATCACAAAGAATACTGCAATAGTAATTTTCATGTTAACTACCCCATAATCTAATAGTTGATGAAACACATTCTCTATTTTCTTAGCATTAGTTTATGCATGTATTGCTATAATTTCATAATCACGTTCTCTTCACATCAGCACTTAATCTTCCTATCTTTACCAATGTTACATCTATTATTTTTACTATATTTTTTTCACAATACAGACATTCTAGAATAACATTCACTTCCTAAATTTCACATTTTTCCTTCCCACAATTTTTCTGTTTGCAGTTTTTCTTCACTTGTCAGGAATCTTACATCCTCTATAAGAATAACACCTATATCACATTAAGCACACTATTCCAGTATCCCTATCCATCTTTCAATATTAATATTGCTATTCATATTTAGTAGGACTAACCTGGTCAACAAAGGATAAATAATAAAATAAAATAATAAGCCAAGATAATAGACTTTAACATTCAATTAAGTAGTTGGGGTCATTCTAAGGGATTCAGTATATGTTGGCCTTGGATGAGATGGGTAGATAACACTTCCTGCTTCAACAGGGTTGGCTTACACTTTTCATTCCAGTGCTTCTTCTTACCGGCTGAAATTTTTGTTACCCCCACGGTGCCATTTAGTCAGAGCTCCCTACTGGACATTTTAACTTAGCAAACTCAGAGTCAAATTAAGGCAAAATCCTGGTGGTACTGTTCAACACTAGGAGTCTAAATAGAAAAATGTCAGAACATGAGGTCCTCCTGCAACTCAAATACATGCACATCTGTGTAGTTAATGATGCATGGTTTCAACACAACAGCACTCCAACTATATATTGTGGTTTAATTCATGACTAAGTGACTGGAGGGCGCTATTTGTATTTGTCAGAAAAGCATTACATCATGTCAAATTTCCCATAACCATATTTTGGAGTTCACAGATATTCAAATCCCCTTAACAAATCCAACTACTACTTCATTGCTAGCTATAGATTCCCATTGATATCTTCCAAAGATCATGGAAATTGCCTTAACTTGAGGGATTAAATAACAAACTAAACACTTTTACTATGGGACTGCAATTACCCAAACTTTAATTTACACACATATACCACTTAAAATGGATATGATCAAGGTTTCCTAGACTTTGTTAATGCAAATGTGCTTGATGACATTTTAAAACTGCTCATTAGAAAGTTAAATATCTTTGAAATGGTTTTTACCAACTTTGCTCCTGTCTCTGGCCCTCATCATATGTCATACTCCCTGGTTAAATCTGACAACAAATCAGTTATCATCTCTGTAAGGCTCAATGCTATCAAGCCTCCACCAAAACAGATTGTCTTTTGTTAGTTTTCCAGGACAAACCTACTTCAGCTCATAGAAGACCCTGGCAAAATTTCTAACAATCCCTCACAAATGGACTCAACTGAGATGGTTACTGCATTCACCGCTGATATTTACCAAAGCTGAAACAGTTGCATAGAAAGTACCCTTTCCTCCCTAACCACAATTATAAATTCAAGAATTGGCTTCAGTGGTGGAAATACCATATTAATATACTATATAATAAAATGGAAAAATAAAATAGGAAAATAATGAAACGTTGTAAAAACTCCCAGAGCTGTTACTAAACAGGGCAAAGGGGACAGTTGTCCTGGATGCAAGCTACCAGGGACATAATTAGAATGTGCTGATGATGATAGTGGGGGAGTGCAGTACCGGCTTCATAAATGAGTGCTGATATTGCCTTTGTAGTCTTAACTGGAGTACTATGTATGCTGTGATTTAACTGTAGCAAGCTGTTTTTAATAAACAAACTGCTACAGTTTCAAAAAAGAAAAGTTTTCTTTTTTTTTCTGTTTTGGTTCACAGTTTCAAGAAGACTTTTTTTGCCCCTCAACTTTGAGTTGGGGGGAGCTAGTTCAGAGATCTGCACAAGGCACCTTATGACCTAGCATTGGTTCTGAGGAATCCCCATCACCCCAACTTAAGACCACAATGAAACATGCCAACAAGGAAAACTTAAGAACGCCGAATGAAAATGTAAAGTGAAGAACAAGCTTAAGGTCATTACAGATACCAACAGAAACTAGAAATCTTTATTCACTTACATCAGGTAATTAAAGAATAATGTCCAACAAAACATTGAACTAATCCATATCATCATCACACATTTCTATCCTGATGTTATAGCCAATACATTTGCAAAAAATGTAGTGCAGACTGTACCCTAGCTATACATATTACTGACCCCAATATTCCTCAAAATGTAATATGTGGGGTCAACAATATGTGCAGCTAGGATGCATATATTGCTGACCCCAGTATTGCTCAAACTGTAATTTCTAAAGAAAATCAATTAGAATAAGTGTCAAAATCCCTGTCAAAGGTGAAGAATAATACTTGCATGGGACCAGACAACACACCTGGCTGCATTCTCATCAATGATAAATATTCACAAGCTGAACATCTACTTAAAGTGTTGAGCCTTGGCTTATCCAGAAGCTTTACATCTGGTGTCAGGAGAACATCGACTGTCACTCGTCTACTCACACATGGCACCTCTGCAGACTCAGGTAATTATTGGTCTATCAGCTTACCAGCCTTATAGGCAAAGCTATATAGAACGTGCAATAGCAGAACTCATTAATGCAGATGTGGGAAACTTAATTGGGGTAGGTCCCATTTTGTTTGTTTTTTGTGAAAGGCAGGTAATATCTCCGCAGTATAATAGGCTTCTTTGAAAAGGGTACAGATGTTGCGGACAGTGTTCACTCAGTGCTTGCTGCACATCTTGACCTGGCCTAAGAAAACTCCCATGTCTTCCATGACAGCATTACTGAAAAATTAGATGCCATTAATGTAAGACCCTATGCTGTCTGTTGGATTGCAAACTGGTTATCTAACAGATCCTATGTTGCAAAAAGTTGCTGGCACCCTCTCTGAAAGTAAATTTGTAATTAGTGGGTACCAGAGTGGTCAGCACTGTGCTTTCCTCTTTGACATTTATTTTGCAGGCAACCATGACAGCATTCCAGAAGTGTAGTTATCCAAGTTTGATGATGACTGCAAGCTAGGTACTCTTATCCTCTCACCCACTAATGCTAAACAGATCCAGCAAGGGCTGCATTATGCAAATACTTGATGTATAGAACATTTCTCAAGTTTGCCACTCCTCTGGAACAAACTCTCAATTCATGTAAAATTGAGGTCCTCAATGACCCTATTTAAGCATAATTTAGACAAACTGGATGGAAGACCGTAAATTTACCCCAGGGGGGTGTCACCATGTCCCTCTTGAATAAGGGCAGTCTGTGCTGGTCACAGACCTGCGCTGCAAATATAGGCCATACAATTTGGTCAATAAGGGAACAAGAGTATAACATGGCTAGGCTTATAAAGGTCCTAAGGCCAATAGCATAGAAACCTCATATGAACCTATAAATGCATGAAGGTACACAGCATAGCAGCAAGGGGCAAAACCACTATTTCTACCTCATTTTACTATAAATGACCCTCTTCTTCAGACAGATATGATCAAAAAAGACCTTGCTACTTATAAGGATAGCTTTATTCAATCATAGTCAAAAAACTCTTATCTGAACCATTTAATTTCCAAGAGAATATCCTCACTATCCAAGGAAGTCATACCACTGTATTCATCTATTATTACACATAACAAAATCAGTTTCTCTCAGCATTTAAGCAGATTTAACTCTACAGTTCCCTACAAAACGGAGTCTACAGGACTGCAATTGGTCACCATAACAAAATCAGTTTCTCTCAGCATTTAAGCAGAGTAGGTTGCACACAAAAAGCATTTAAGCTTTCACTTACAGTGCTGTGTAATTAAGCAGGTCACCATTTTGGTCAGTCATAGGTCTCTTTTCTACTTGAGTGTTTGCCCCTTCCCCTGTAACTTAAGTAAACTGACTATTACATTAAGAGCTATAATACTTACCTTATAGCTTTAGGACACCTTAGGAAACCTTGTAAACTGCAACAGCCCTGCTACGTTCGGGGTCTCTTCGCTCCCTTCCCTGCCCCCAATTCCTTCCTGCCCCCAGTACCTCTAAATTTATAGTACTATAGCCACTCCCCCACTTTCTAGATCCTATCTGCTTTCATCTGGGATAATTCCTCCCACCCCCATTCTTCTACCTACATTTTAATAGCACATATTAGCTTTCATCTGGCATTCTCCCATCCCCCTTCCAGTACCTTTACCTCACCACTCTATCTTCTGGTGTTGCATCACCAGGTAAAACAGTTCCTTAACTCACTAGCTGAATCACAGATAATGATAGACTCCTCTTTACTATCCCTCTTGTTAGCACCATACTTCCTTACCTTGTATGAAAACCAGTTTCTCATGGAATATCAGGTCCCGAAAGGCCATACTATCACCCCAGCTGTAAATCCTCCCACCTTCAACCATACTTACAGTATCAGGTCCCATCCAACATCTTGTTCAGTCTATCAACATCTCAACCCCAGGCACATTAGCTCTAGATCCAAACACTACCACAAACTAATAAACAAATTCCTGAAGTTCATCACCAAGTATAGACTTAACGTAATACCTGGTGGCGCTATTCACCCCAACCCTGGCCCACCCACTTCAGATACACATACCCCCTCTACTTGCAATCTAAGCTACAAACCTACAATTAATAGGCCAACTAACTCTCTCCTAGCCTGTCATCTCAATATTAGAAGCATTAATAACAAGGTACATGAATTGCATGCATTTCTGAATGTCCACTCCCCTGAGATTCTCTGTTTATCTGAAACCTGGTTAAAACCTAACACTACAGACAATGAAGTGTTACCACCTGGGTACAACATACACAGGCTGGATCATGCTTCGAGGAAGGGGGTGGGGTAGCTGTACTCTATAAATCCGAGTTGAATGTCACCATACATGTAATACAACCACCTCAGATTAATAACTCAGATTCTTGCCACCAAATTGCAACTTGATAAAAATAAATGCATTAATATCATCTGTATGTACATTCCCCCAGGTAACAATATATCTTCACTTGAAGATATCCTGCACTGGCTATCAAGTCACTACCCTCAAGAAACCCTACTACGTGGAAACTTTAACATAGACTGGGGCACCTGTTCCTCAGAATTCCCAACCACCAATATTAACCTGCATGCATTTACACAAATCATATCCACCCCTACCAGGATAGGTAAACCCAACCAAAAAGAAAGCATACTTGACTGGGTACTCATAAATAGTCACCCCCAACTGTACACCTCTGGTACCCTCCCTGATGGCCTAAGCAATCACCTTCTCACATATGTAATTAAGCACAAAGCCATTAATTCCCAACAACCCTTACTCAGAAAGGTTAGAAACAATAAAAACTTTGACTCTGCCAAATTCCAACAAGAACTAAACTCGTGTAATTGATCTATTCTAAAACACCTCCCCTTAGAGGAAGCAGTAGCATACTTTAACAATAAATTCCTTGAGATCCTTGATTTGCAAGCACCTGTTCGTTCAAAGAGAACAAAAGCAAAAACTGTGCCATGGCTTTCTAAAGAGTCTAAATTCAAAATTACCCTTAGAAACAAAGCATGGGCTTTATGGCATTCTTCTAAAGACCCCCAAGATCACATTAAATACAGGCAATCCAGGACCGAAACAAAAAAATCCATTGTACAAGACAAAAAACAATACTACTGTAATTTACAGACAGTAAATCAAAATAACCATCAGAAGTTTTGGGCAGGTTTAAATAATCTCCTACATCCTGGACAAACTTCAACCGCAATCCCTGCTGCTGCTGGCTTTTTCCCAATAAAGGGTCGCCAGAGCGGAACTCCAGTCCGCTAATGATTGGCAGTAGATTTTGTTTACAAAATGCCGAGGTGCCAGCTCGACGCCCAACCTTCAACGAAGGCATACCCATTTATGCACGTATGTCTTTCGAATGCTACCCAACCGCGGGGAGGACATGCAGACTCCACACAGAAGGCACTCCCAAGCCACGCCAAGAATCGAACGGGAGAACCTCTTGCTGTGAGGTAACAACGCTACCACCATACCACCGCGGCATATCAACCCCAATCCCTGCTACTACTATTGATAAAACCCCTGAAGATGTTTCTGACAGTTTTAACCGATTCTTTACGGAGACAATTCAAGCCCTAGCTAGCCAACTACCTCCTAGCTCCCCTGGTCCTGAAAGTAGCACCCCTAGAAACCTACTCGCATTCAGCTTCCAACCAGTCGCCACTTCACTTATCCGTACCTTGATCAAAAAATTAAAATCACTACCCTTTCTGCTGATTAACTCCATGTCGAGTACCTTCAAAAATCAGCTGATGCTATTGCTTACCCAGTCTCAATACTAATCAATCGAACCATAGTAGAAGCTAAAATTCCCACCATCTGGAAAATATCCTATGTAATCCCACTTCACAAAGGAGGCAGCTCTACTGAATCCTCCAATTATAGGCCAATAGCTATACTCTCTCCACTTGCAAAGATTATGGAAAAATGTATTCATAGACAACTCGTGCATCGCCTAATCCAGAATCACCTTATGGCAGACACTCAGCATGGCTTCCGTCCTCATCACAGCACTACTTCAGCCCTCCTAGCCTTTATCAACACCATAAACCATAATCGCAACAATAATTATATATCCTCAGCCCTCTTCTTGGATCTTTCCAAGGCATTCGATATGGTTGATCACCAACTTTTAATCCACACCCTGCAAACATTCTGTCTAGATACTAGAGCCCTTCAGTGGTTTCAATCCTACCTGAATGGTCGACAGCAGGCTGTCCTCTAGCAGAACAAATTCTCTAACCTTCTACTTAACACCCTTGGAGTACCACAAGGCTCTATACTAGGGCTTCAAAACTATTAGGTATCATAGATAATCTAAAATTCCACCTACATGTTAACCAAACTATCAAAACCATCAATAAAAAACTAGGGTGACTTTACAGAATAAAAGCCTTCCTAACCCCTCCAGCTAAAATTGCCATAGCTCACTCTCACCTTCTTTCAACCCTTCTGTATGCATCCCCTCTACTTTCAAATTTAAACAAGACTGTCCTTAAACTCTCAATTTGCTACAACCACATTGCCAGGTATGACACTGGGCTGCCTTTTAGGACACATCATTGCATCAATCTAAATTAGCTTGGGTGGCTTGAATTACCCAGCCTAATCCAGTATAAACAACTGATTATGGCCTATAAAATCCTCTATAATCCGGACAATACTCCTGCACTTAAAAAATATTATCGTCCCCTATAACAATCCTAGACTGCTTTGATCCTCTAACAAACCACTAATTCAGACTAGCAAAATTAATAACACAGCCGGTGACTCTCTCTTTGCAAACTCTAAGTAGATCCTGGAAATCTCTTTTAGCTGATATTACCTTACTTTCCACCTTAGGTCAATTTAAAACTAGACTCAAACAACATTTGTTACTTAACTGGCTATGTCAATGTATCAAGCCTGGCTAACTCTCTCTAGAATGTGTATAAATCTGTTAACCAGCTTACTGTGTAGTTTAATTTAATCCTGATTTACGCTTGGGATTAACTCTAACCTGTGGAACTTGTTTAACTTGCTTACTTATGTAATCTCTGTAAATAGTCTGCTTGTAATATGTAATGCTGGTATTATGTAATGCTGTATCTGCTTACCCTTGGAGCTTTTCTCTCTGGGCCTCCGCTGAAAATGGACATGCATCCAGTCAGACTATCCCGGTCAACAAATGTAAAATAAATAAATAAAAATATTAGACCCACCATCAAATACAGTGCTCCATTTGATGTGTACAAATTAATATTATTCAACTAAAAAGGGCCCAAAGATTTCTAAACAAGAAAATTAAAGGCTTTAAATCCTTCAAGAATCTAAATATATTAACATGGATGATGTACTCACAGTAGCCAACCAGATGTACCAAGGTGACCTATATCTCACATTCCATGCCATGTAAAATCCAGTATTAGTTGACCTTCTATTTCTTCATGATGCTGCTGGCTTTATAAACACCTGTATTAGGAACCTAAATAGACAACAAATAAACAATGATTCACCGTGAGAGAGAGAGAGATTCCTAACTCACTGTCTTTCAAACCTACAGAATACGTTACCACTACAGGTCAAACACAGCACTACTTTGGCTTACCTTTAAAGGACAACCGCGCCCTCAGACTCAAAAAACATATTAATTTCATCATGGTTTGATGTTTCCTACATTTTAATAGCACTCTGAGACTATTTTGAGCTTTTTAGATATTTTTAGATGCAATTTCTGACTCGGACCACATGGGGTCTGGCATATTGACAAAATTCAGACTGTTTACACTGCCTCAAATAATGCATTCTGGGATACTTAGTCTCCAAAAAATTGCATCAGATCTGCCACGTTTTGCCTTAAGCTGCTGTCACTTCATTGACTTAACAGGCATTCACTGCAGTCTTAAAATCCCCTACTTTTGGTTAAAATGTTATCCTTTTTCAATGACCACTAAAAACACAAGCAGTGCAAATGCTAAAGAACAGAACTGAAAGGTGCATTTTCTAGCCCTTTCATCTTAGAAATGCTAAATTGCTTTCTTTTGTGAAGGCTGAAATCTAGTTCTTCAAGGAATCTCCCCTCCCACTTCACACCTACCTTCCCTAGCTGTCAAAGAGCCAAGGGTAATTTGACCCATTATCTGAATGTGATTGACAGCTCGTCACAGCAGGTGACCAGAGTAATGTACTGTTTGCTTGTCAGCCTTTTCCTCCTTACACTGGGAGACTTTTTTTGTTGCACTACTCCTGTCAAATTTAAAACCAAGCTACCTAGCACTGGCAATAATCCCTGCTTTGCAAAGCAGTCTGCCACTTATTTTCCCTTCCTGTTTAAATAGCTAACAAATGATGCACTATAAACTTGAAATATTTTAGACTTGCATGACAGCACCCACATGCTTTTTTGAGTCAATATTTAAAAAAAATTATGGTAGTGCATACATAACACGCAGACACACACACACACACACACACACACACACACACACACACACACACACACACACACACACACACACACACACACACACTGCTTTACTTCTACAATGATTTAGATTTTTACATTTTATAGCAGTGTACTAACCAAGCAGAGAAATCTGGTTCAAAAGCAAGGATAAATTGATCCTGAAATACCTATGAACCTCAGCGCAAGAAATTAGGACAAAGCCATACATAGAAGTGGGACAAAGGCACAAATGGAAAAGTGCAGTCTGGGTCTGAACTGTCTGCAAACAGCTACAGTTAACTTTGAGTATGTGTCTACCTGTTTGAGCCAATATTCATTTTCCCCTGGAGAGCACTCTGCTTTGGCTTGTAAGCAGCCCCCCCCACCACACACACACACACACACACACACACACACACACACACACACACACACACACACACATTCCACTTTCTCTTATTCCCTTCTGTTAGCAAATAGTATCTGCCATAACTCATCAAGCATTAAACATAACTGGGGAAATATAAACCCTGGATCAAAATGAAAATAAGTAGGCTAAGCTAAAAATGCAGCTGTGAAAGGGAAGCATGTGGCACCCTTACAAACAGAAAAAGATTAACTCCACTAATGTGCAATTAAAAACTTGGGAGGACACTATCAGGGCTAGGGAGGCATAGAAACAGGGACAAATTACATTTAGGATACACTATTAAGAAGTAATAAGACTTACCTTACTTATGAAGTAGCAAAACGCTGGTGAAGAAGAAGTGCTTCACATGAATAGAGTCGACCAGATTTGCTAACACAGAAAAGGAGTTCCACACAGCACCTAGTTCATTTATTAGGTTAACAGTGTGCTGGGAAAGGCGGTGTTGACATCACAATGTGGGAGGATCACAGGGATTCTGTACAGCATGCAAATAAGGCAGTGTTTACGTCACTTTGGGGGAGGAAACCTCCCAGGATCTTCAGCAAGAGCTATGGCAGATGTGACATCATTATTTAAGAGACGACTAGACAGTTTTCATCTTGGTTTTAAAACTGAAAGTCAAACAGTATGGAAAAGTATGAAGCCTAAGCAGTAAAAGAGAATAGTGAATTTTTTTTAAAGCTGCGGTTATGTTTTTTTGAGGCTGTATCACATAACAGGATTTTAGGGAGACATCAGGTAGAGATATTTGATTTGATATCCCATTGTTTTCCTTTAAGACTGGTATTGACAAATGGATGGATAGATACAACTTTACCTCAAGGATATTGTGTATGGCAAAACTGTAGCTAGAACTGGGTGAAGGGGCATCTGCCAGTGTGCAAGATGTTGAGGGGCACAATTGGCAATCATCAGTGCTGCAGTAGAATATTCATTTAAATCAGTGTGCCAGCGCACAAGCATAGGTATTTAAATGGTTTGAATGAGATCTGGCTACTCAAGTTTGCAGTGGCACTTGTTTTGTTCATTGACTTTGCAGAGGGGTTGGGTACTATTAGTGTGAGGGTGTTAGTCTGGGGGACTGCCCAGGGGTACCAGCTAACCTAGCTACTGCCCTGATGTATGGTATTGCTTAATTTAGAAGATAAGCACTATTAAACATTTAAAAAAGGAGGCAAGAACTTTTAGGAATGTCTACTTAAAGCTGCATGATTGCTTGCAGACTATTGCTCTTGTGTTCCTATGTTTCTTATCTGCCATTAAGCTTGCTATCTCTGTATATTATGTTCACTGGAATGCATTATTGTTTGAAGGCTTCCTGCCTTATATAGCCACTTTTGTAATTATATTGGCTTAGTGTAATGGGGCTATGCTCAAGAGAAAAACAAACATTGTTTATAAACAAATACAATTATATAGATAAGTGGTACAGAACTCTTGGTATCTGGCATTTTTAATTCTACTTTAGACTCCAGCCATCCAAGAACAGAAGGAAAAAAGAGGCAATGCCTGCAAAGACTGCCTTACAGAAGGCAGATGAAAGGAAGATATCCAAAAATTATCACAGAGTTTAAAGATACGCAATGAAAATAGTAATACATTTCTGTTTTTGCAAGAAGACAAGAAAACACTATATTTTCTTAGTGTGCAGTGGTATATGTGGTTACACTGGTGAACTGTTTCCCACCATGGCAACCATATCCTCATTCTTCCAGGTAGAAATGGGCTTTAAATGCATTTCATGTTTGCTAAAGGTAGCATTAATTATCTTGCATTATTATGTAAGCTGATACTGAAACAGTATGTATAGTGGATATAAAAAGTGTACACACCCCTGTTAAAATGCCAGTTTTTTGTGATATAAAAAATGAGACCACAATAAATCATTTCAAAACTTTTCCCACCTTTAATGTGACCTATACCTGTACAATTCAATTGAAAAACAAAAAAATCTGTTAGGAGGGAAAAAATATAAAAAAACGCACAATAAGCTGGTTGCATAAGTATGCACACCCTTAAACTAATACTTTGTTGTGTGTGCACACCCTTAAACTAATACTTTGTTGAAGCACCTTTGATTTAATTACAGCATTCAGCCTTCTTGGGTAGGAGTATATCAGGATAGCACATCTTGAATTGGCAATATTTGCCCACTCTTCTTGCAAAAGCACTCCAAGTCTGTCAGATTGCAAGGACATCTCTTGTGCACAGCCCTCTTCAGGTCACCCCTCCACAGATTTTCTATTGGATTTAGGTCTTGGCTCTGGCTGGGCCATTCTAAAACTTTAATTTTCTTCTAGTGAAGCCATTCTTTTATTGATTTGTATGTATGCATGCTTGGGGTCATTGTCATGTTGAAAGGTGAAATTCCTCTTCAGCTTTATAGCAGATGCCTGAAGGTTTTGGGCCAAAAGTGACTGGTATTTGGAACTGTTCATAATTCCCTCCACCTTGACTAAAGCCCCAGTTCCAGGTGAAGAAAAGCAGCCCCAAAGCATGATACTGTCACCACCATGCTTCACAGTGGGGATGGTGTTTTTTTGGTGATGCAAAGTGTTTTTGCACCAAATGTACCTTTTGGAATTGTGGCCAAAAAGTTCAACCTTGGTCTCAGACCATAACACATTTTTCCTCATGCTTTTGGGAGACTTGATGTATTGTTTTGCAAAATTTAGCCGGGCCTGGATGTTTTTCTATGTAAGAAAAGGCTTCCATCTTGCAACCCTACCCCATAGTCCAGACATATATAGAATACTGGAGATTGTCAAATGTAGTACACAACCAGTACTTGCCAGAAATTACTGCAGCTTCTTCAGTGTTGCTGTAGGTCTCTTAGCAGCCTCCCTGACCAGTTTTTGTCTTGTCCATCCATCAGTTTTGGAGGGACATCCAGTTCTTTACATCATCACTGTTGTCCCATATTTTCTCCACTTTTTGATGACTGTCTTCACTGTGTTCCATGGTATATCCAATGCTGTGGAAATTTTTTTGTACCCTTCTCTTGACTGAAACCTTTCAACAATGAAATCCCTTTGATGCTTTGTAAGCTCTCTGCAAACCATGGCTTTTGCTGTAGCAGGCAT
This sequence comes from Protopterus annectens, assembly GCF_019279795.1. NCBI lineage: Eukaryota > Metazoa > Chordata > Ceratodontiformes > Protopteridae > Protopterus > Protopterus annectens. Next base: position 1,094,985,080 of record NC_056743.1, on the reverse strand, counting down.
CTGAGTAAATGTCAGGAAAATCCTACTAGGACAGCTGAACTTTATTTGGGGTTAATCAGAATCTCTAATTGATGGCAGGTGTGTACCCAAGACGACTGAATGTTGTAATTAAATCAAAAGGTACTTCAACAAAGTATTAGTTTAAGGGTGTGCACACTTATGCAGCCATCTTATTGTACGTTTATCATTTTTTATATTTTTCCCCCAACAGATTTGTTTGTTTTTCAATTGAATTGTACCAGTTATAGGTCACATTAAAGGTGGAAAAAGTTTTGAATTGATTTATTGTGGTCTCATTTTTTATATCACAAAAACCTGGCATTTTAACAGGGGGTGTGTACACTTTTTATATCCACTGTACAAACATGTGCCTGGCGGGGCTGAGTACTGCAATATATATATTCCACTGTTCATACTGTTTACATTGTGTACTGCTAATAGTGAGTCATAGTATCATATTTCCTCATTTCTGTTATTTTATCCCTGACTAGTATAATAAACAGTGCCAAACAATTTGGCAATGGATTTCATAAATTCTGAAAACGTATACTTATGGCATTATTTCTTACCTGTTGTTGAAGCCCTTGCACATCTGTCTTTCACTCTCCCTTAATTCGAGTGTGGCAGTTCACAATCCTGCCTGTTTTGCGCTCAACCATCTTTTTGTTCATCCATAGTCTGAAAACTTACTTATATTCCAGTATTGCTGTAGGTGTATGAAAATATGGAAACATTTAAGAAAGAGTGTAATTTCTTTATATATATTGATCACATGTTTAAAGAGGCACATCTTTGCAGCACAAACAAGGGTGTTAAAAGTATTAAAATTGTAGCTAATTTGGATCTCTGAAATGGCATGATGAAACTGCAAAGCTAATTAGTAATGTTGAAAACAATGTTTAAATGCATTAAAATTTGTTATAAATGAAATGTGCAATATATCACCTGAAAATCATTGCAAAGTGAATGCGTAAAATAAATTATTTTTTCATAGTGAAATTCATATATAATGGAAGAACAGTAAATTATGAAAATGAAAGTTTTTCCTTGAAAGAATCTCAGAAGTCATATAAGGCCAATCCTTTATTAAAAAGAAAAAAATCAGTGTTCATTACAATAAAATGTCTAGCAAAATTAATGAATGTGTCATATAAAAGGATTTAAATTATTTAAAAAATGCCTCACTGAATTAATTTTCTGTGAGGCAATTAATGTCTTCCCCTCATGTCCATTAATAATGATAATTATTTTTTATTGTATTTTAATTACTTAAGGGTGGTGCATATTTAACTTACAAAAAATAAGATGGTGACTCACAATTAAATCATTTTATTGCATACCTGGGTTAATTTCTTGTATGCTATAATATTTTTATGATGGTAACATGTTTAATTCTTCCCCGGAATGTATTATACAAAACAGTGAGTAGAGGATGTGGTCCAGTACTGACCCCCACCACAACCACCCTCAGATTAGGATCCTAAAAGGTAAACAAGTTATTAGCCTGTACTTTTACTTTGTATAAGTTACATGGGATTAACAATTAAAGATTCAAGTTCAGAATTACTGCATCAGGAAACCACAATTTAAAAATGTCAAGTTTTGCATTTTTATATCCAGTGCACTGCAGTGTGTGTGCAAAGCATACCATACTGAAGTCTTCCCTAAAAAGGAGGAGGGGTTTGTTGGGAACCAAGCTACTCTGCACCCCCCAAACCTTCTTACTTCTATGTCCTATAGTTGCTTTTGTGTACTAATAAGATAATGTCATGGTTGTACAACAGTGAGGGGCAAGCGATACCCTTCCTCTCACTAATCCAACTTTAATGTTCTTCCACCATATATGATTTCTCTCCTGCAAACATCAATCTTACTAAACATATTAAAAGCTAATACACAAAATCAAAACTCTCCCGTAAGATCAGCCCTAAAAAACAAACCAACAAATGAAAACAGAACCAGCCCTAATGAACAAAAACAGCCATAAAAAAGCTTCCAAAATCACAACCAAACTTAAAGATACCTGCATTAGTGAACGCATCTGACAAATCAGGCCAAACAAACATTCTATCAAAACGCACCCAAACACTACCATATACTGTCCAATGAAAATACCTTTTGATAACTGTGATATAATACAACACAACACTAAATGTAGTGGAAATATAGGATAACAATACTCAAGAATGATTGAATTACAATCAGTGGATGTAGATATGAACAGATAGCCACATAAAGAAAAATAATCCATATTCCTATTCATATATAAGAATAAGAACAGAATTCTCACCCTGCTTTGTTAAACAAAATGGCTTTGAGTGTATAGATCCTATTAAGAACACAGACAGGCTGCATTATGGAAGCCTTATACACCAGCTCCTCACCCTCATTATGGGACAATGCACAGGCAGGCAGCCATGAGGCTTTCCACCATGGAAAAAGAAAACAAAACCAACAATGGGTTTCACTTGGTTGTGCCCCAATTCAGTGGCTGTGATGGAGAATGGAGCATTTAGGGATCACAAATCAGCAGTAGTTGAGCAGAACAAAATATGATATGGTTCGAATAATGTCATTAAGACATGGATATATGGATAGAAATATTATCTTTCCTAAAGCCCACCACACAATAGTAGCAATATTCAGTAACAAACATGAAAGCAATTATTTGGAGATCATTCTTAAAGACTGTCTTATAGCTCATCCCTTGTTTGGAAAGAGTGAAGGAGGCGTTAGAAGTAGTTTAGAAATCTTTTTCACTCAGGCAGATAGCCACTGCTGATTACTGATGTTTCCATGTGCATCATTCTGTCCGGTGGCTCCTCGTAGTTCTTGTACTCCTCACATGACCCAAAAGACCATTAAAATTCAATTTATTTCATCATATATATACTCTAAATATTTCACTCCTCTCTACAAAACTGCCTTTTGGAGCCTTTTCTTTGGGGCACACCTACTATTATCAAATCATAACATCTTCCAGAAGGATCATTGTAGTAAAAAATCATATCATTTGGATTTAGCCCCTTTCTGTGTCACATTATTTGACTGGAACGAGTGACTCCTGAAGCAAATCACAGATTTGCTTGACTGGCAGACTATGGCCAAAAGAGCACCAGAAGCTGACCAATCCCATGCCTGTGGCAACATGGAACAATCAGCTGGTGATGACTCTGTGCAGATTCCTCTCTGCACTCAAAGAACAGCTGCAGCAACACACTCTATATCTTGTAGGGTGTGACTCCCTTCCTTCTATATTATGCCTTGTACCTTGTGCATGGTCCATTCCTTCCCATCGCCATTTGTACATCTGTTGCAAGGATGCAGCCACCCATTATTACCCCAACTTTCTCTGTACACAACTAACCCAGTTTGCCTACACTCTTTCATGTTTGTTTGCTTCCAAATAATCTCATGCCCCTCACTACGTACCAGTTTTTTTCCTTCCTTTACACACCATACCCCTCATCATTTCTCTCTCTTATATGAAAAAGCGGGGAATGCCCCCACAAAATATTCTGCCTTCCCTTACTCTCCAGGTTAAACTCACCTAAGTGTTCTCCTTGATTGTGTCTCTGTGCTTGCTTTTATACCACTTTCTTACTTCTTATAAATCCTTTCTCCACCCCATTTTACTGTGGCTCATTGTGGTTGCGTTAATGCAGGTCCAACAACAATGTGAAACAGCATGCTGCACTTAAACATATAGAGTCCTATGGCATTCTGAGCAGCTCTAGTGAAGAGCACTACATGATGTGCACCAGTGTACCTGTTTATAGGTAGACATGCTTGGCTGTACTCACGTTAGATCTGTACTGTTGGGTACTCTGCCATACACTTTCATTCTCTGAGACGTCTGCACTGCTCTGCTGTACTGATCAGCATGACAGAATAGTGCAATGTCATGAAAACTGCTTTGCTCTGTACATCATCACCTAGCAATCATTTATGTTGTGCAATCTGCCTCAGAATGCATCTACAGTTATTTCTAGCATGCTGTACAATTCACCCTATGAACTGCTGCCAAAGTATCAAGAAAATATCTAAACTACTCACTTTCAGCCATGATGCTTGTTTTCACCACAGGCTTCCATCATCCTAATACATGACAGTAGGGGCTTTTATTTGTAATTCCAAATTAGCAGCAATATTAAAATCATGGTAGAGCTACCTACATGACTGTGTTTATAGTGGCTCTGAGTGATGATCACTGTTGATGTGATACCCTGACCCCATGTAAAAAAAAATAAATAAATTGTAAACCGGGAGCTAATGCTGATGTGAATGCCGTTTCGAACTTAAACTTCATCAAAGAAAAATTCTAGACACAATTTCTTCTTAATTCAAAAACTAAACATAAAACTGGAAAGATGAACGATTTTTTTAAATCTAAATATAACTTATTGCTATTCTAAGTAGCATATTTAATCAAATTACAAAATGCTGAATGCATAATACTAATGTATTAAAATACCAAAATTAAGAATGCAAACTGCTGAAATCCTGAATTTAAACTTTTCTTATTATTAAAAAAAAATAGTAGTAAAAGAAACACTCCTGTGAGACTGACAGGTTAAAAGCCATGAAAGATTGAAATTGTCGATGAATAAGAATGCTGCAATTAGGTTCATGCCACAGTATCTCTCTACGCAACTAATTCACCAAAACATTAATAAACATCATGTTAATTAATTAATTATTAATCAGCATACAATGCTTAAATCTAAAAATGGAGTATTTTGACAGTAAACCAAGCTGGCACCATGCTGAAAAAAAGAATCTTCAGAGAAGAACATCAGATGGACAATAACATTGTGAATACAGACTTGAATGAAAACCAAAACTTACACTTAAGTTTTTTCCATGTAGTATATTTAGAGAATATGCACCCCAAATCTTTTACTTATGCATTTTCTAACTCTAAGATTATACAGCATCAGATAAAAATGCAAGACCTTTCCATGCTTCAACAGATTTTGTCCCCAACACTAAATAGCACAGCCCATAGTTAGAATGTACAAGTAGGTAGCGTGTGTGGGGGGGGTGCAGGCTAGCACATGGACTTGCCTTTGTAGGTGGTATTTCATCTTAAATCTGTTGGTTTAGTTGTCAGATTACACATGTGAAATTTCATCATGTACTTATAATTTACAACACAACAATTTACAGTTGGCAGTTACATATTTGACCGATGTCATTTTTGGCCATTTAAATCTGGAATTTTAAGGTTGGGCAACTTATTGATTGGCAAGATGCAGCCCAAGGTCATATATAACCTCGACTCACATTATTTTCTATATTACTATGTGTATCTATATCTATACTTATATCTATAGGTCTATATATCTATATCTGCATGTGCGTGTGTGTGTGTGTGTGTGTGTGTGTGTGAGAGAGACACAGCGTGAGTGTGCTTTAATGTACAGAACAGCCTTTCAGATCCAAACCATATTTTTCTCAAAATACAAAAAACACCAATGTATTTCACATTTATAGTTTCCCTCACTGTTTTCACATTTTTCATGTCATGTAGCATTAGCTTTTATATTACTCACATATCTTGTACCTAATTAGTCTACGTTTCTTAGAGACCTTACTTCTTTTACATAGCAAGATGTGTGCTTGAGTTTTATCAATTACAATGCAATGCCAAAAAGGTAAAAATCCCCTCATCAATCTAAATAATGCAACTCATGAGACTAATCAAGTCTACCAAAGACAAATTTGTGGTAAAAATCGAATCCAAGGCCAAACACAAGGCATTCTTCCAATATGTCCACAGCCTCAAAGGCAATACACAACTAACTGTAAATGGACCCAGCTGTACTGAGCTGGAAGATGTAACAAATCTACTGTCTGACAGATTTAGCTACACCCTTCTCTACCCCATGGGTCTTGATAATATCCCAGTATGTCTCCTTAATAACATGAAACAAGACCTGTCAGGACAGCCAGAATCACTATTTAATAGTAGGATCCAGTCAGACTTTATGCAAAGCAAATGGAGGGACTGCAACTGTCATCACTCTACATAAGGGTGGATCATCTATGGGCTTAGGTAACTACAGATCCAGGAGTCTGACTAGCCTCATATGCCAAACAATGGAAATATTTATCACGGGAATGATAAAGAATGACATAAGCAACCTGCATCTAACCAAGTTTGGTTTTGTCAAAGGCAGGTCATGCCTAGTCATCCAAGTGGCCTTCTTAGAGAAGGCCTCCAAAGCAATGGACAATGGCAAAATAGTATATACTGCCTACCTTAACCTGGCTAAAGCTTTTGACACAATACCCTATTCGGGCATTGAAGACAAACTCATGAAATTAGCTATAAATCCTATGTTACCCACTGGACAGCCAGCTGGCTCACAGATAGGACCCAAGACCTTAGGATAGGGAAGTCAACCTCCACAAAGGGACCAGTCACTAATGAAGCCTCTCAAGGCTCAGTGCTGTAGCCACTCCATTTTGGAATCTACTTCTTTGAAGTCGAGGCCAATAAAATGGGCATCTGGCTGACCAAGTCTGCAGACAATTGCAAATTGAGTGCAGTCAAAGAATCCTCCAAATATACAAATACCTGGCAAGACCACCTGACATCCTAATAACTGGTGCCAGAGCCATGGTCTAAAACTCATTGCAAAGAAATGTATTATAGTATCATTTGGGCAGATGTTTACTCTTGGAAGCTACCACATTGATACTACACCCTTATGAGTAGACCCAGTGGGCAGGGATTTAGGAAAGCACGTAGACAGCAACTTGGCCTTTGACCATCATGTGTCTATGGTGGCACGGAAATCAAGCAACTTATAAGCAAGGGTAGGGCATCTTGGTCAAGGATGTCTGCGCCGTTGTATTTGGCACTCATCAGGCAAATAATTCAGTACAACTCTTTCTAAGGTACGTACCTGACCCAGCAAATGCAACACTGGGGTGTCCAGACATTCCTCATAAAAAGAATATGGGACATAAACAACATGACCTACATGGACTTTCTCAAATCCATATCCCTGTACTCATTGTCCCACAGACTGCTAAGAAGCAATTTATGTCTGGCCTACAAAAAATTTTCTGACCCAGTCTGATGAACAGCAAAACAAATAGCATCAGAATTACCTAATATAGGGATCTAAACCTCATCTGCAACATAAATAGGACATGTTAAAGGGACAGGTATGTGACTCACAAACTACCCCTTCTCTAAAACAGGCTTCTCATCCATGTGAAACAGAGCTCTCCACTAATCCAATTTAGTCATATCTCAGACCAGTGAATGGAGTTTTGGAAATTTTCCCCTGGTTTGGCACCCATGCATCTAGGAGAGGCAGCCTGTAAATGTTTGACCCTCATGCCTAAACCTACATATACCGCTTAAAATAACCCCTAGGGAACAAAAGTTTTCAGATGCATTTGGGAAGCATGGCTAGGCATAGAAAGGCTCCCTAGAGTCTTTAGCTTGGTAAGCCCTATGAAATTATGAACCTAATTACACCAACATTCAGAGAAAAATTCTTTCTTTCTACTTTGACAGAGTATGCAAACTTTCATAAGAGTTTTCACAGGACTTTTTTAATGAATAAGATGTCAAACATAGCTTCTGTCTGCTTGTTTTTACACACCCTCTCCATATTCCACTAGTAGTTCATTCCAACCTGGCTCAAAAATATAGCTCATTAACAAATACCTCATAGCAAATCCTTCTAGGTTTTGGATTTAATTCATATACAAATTGCCATCTAAAGATCTTCTATAACTCCCTCAAGTGCTCACTTACTATGTACAACTTTCTTTGATTTTTCAGTACTCTATATATAAAATTCAAAGGGCAAAAAGAAATAATGACTGACTTAGGTGGTACAGTGGTTTCTGCTGCAATCTCATAACTCTTAATTTTCTGTTTTGATTATCAGCAGTGGTGCCTCTTTTGCAGAGTTTTATATCCATATGGGTTTTTGCTGGGTAGTCCATTTCTTTCTATATCAGAAAGGCACAACTTTAGGTGTAGCTGTGTATGCATTGTGTAACTGTATACACAGTCAATACTCTGTAAATGATAAGTTCTCTGCGTTAGGCTCACTTATTACCAAGATAAAGCTGTTGATTACCCACAACTCTTAGTAGGATAAAGTAGGCATCAGAGAATGCATGAATGGATGAACTATATAAACTCTCCTTTATTCTTAATTAAACTTAAAAAAATGGCAATAAAGCTTATAAACCCAATGACTGAAACATTCTTAGCTCTTTGCTTGCAGGCTATGAAGTAAAAGGGTACCACGTATTTCAGCCAATGGGGTGGGTGCTATGTTTATTTGGTTTTAACACATTTTTTTCTTATATTAAAATAAGCATGAAGCCAGTTTCAAAATAAGAAAAAAAAAAGTTTTTTTTTTCTTTGAACATGTATTTGAGGTAATTATTTGGCTGGCACAGTAACTGGACCAACCAAATGATTATCCCTCAGATTCCCATTAAAATCAATGGGAACTTTAAAAAGTTGCTATTTATTAGCCTAACTTTTCATCTCTACCCACAACATGATCATGGTCAAATGGAGCCCTAGGCAGGGTAATGGACCACCCTCTTGCTGCCATACCGATATCTAATTACTTGTTTGTCTCTCCCAAATTACCATGAAACACTGCTCTAACCTGTCAGTGTGCGTGATATATTTTTTTCCTTTACAATGATCACAGAGATTTGGATACAATTTAAAACTTTATCAGTCATTTGCTTAAAAAATCCTATACTGCATACAGTCATAACAAGAGCAACAGTAAACTTCTCTTTCCTGAATCTCACATTTACTGAAAATGCATCTGGAAACCCATTAAACTATAAGAGTGCTAAGATTCACAGGTCATCTTGCACATAGTGCAGTGATAATTAAATGATATGCAAAAGGTACAGGAATTCAAATGACAGATGTAGAGCACATTTGCATACAGAGTGGGACAGATTTACATACCATAACAGTAGATGTATGAATGATAACTGCTGCAGAAGCCACTCCCTTCCTCCATCCTCCTAGTATTTTTGTGTGTTTTTTATGCCAGGGTGTGGACATTTATTTTTTGTTGTTTTTAGCATGGTCGTTTCAGGGCTCAGTCTTCAGATAGTGGGTCACTTTGGAATGTTTATATTCAGGGGCACTGTTTGGTGAAGCGACTTTGTTAGAGTTATACAGTAGACAAAGGCTGAGGGAATTAAACCCTGGACTACAGGATCAGCTTATTCAAGTTCATGCCCTTACTCATCTGCATTAAGTGCCATACAGACCCTTGTAGCCAATGTATTACATACCCATGTGCCTGCAAAAAACAAGGCACATTAAAATGTATTCCTAGCTGAAATATTAACATTAAATTTGTAGACTTCATACTGTCCAATTTGCTCACAGCCAGATAACACATTGTCAACAAAACAAGGAAACCAAGAATCATACTCAAAGAACACGGCTCATATGATGTTCTTTTATAACTTATAACACAATCATAATTACTGTGGGATGCAGGATTTATGGATTTACACAGACACAGGCTGACAGACATACAGATACACACGTGCGCACACACAAAACCATCAGTTACAGCCACTTGTATAACTGTACACCATAGATATCTGTGCAAGATCAAGTGAATGAATACATTCATAAATAATGGGCCATACATATATCTCAGCTCACTGCTAACAGAACCATACTACTGAACCCACTACAATTTTGCTCTGCACTCTCAACTTCTTAGTTTAAGAATTGGAGACAAAAACCCAAAAAAACAGGAATAGATTTTAAAAGTTGGGGGACTGGCATAATGGTTAAGGTGAGTACTTCACAAATATTTCTCTTATATACATAGAAAGTTTTCTAGAGTAATGAACTTTGTATTCATCAGAAAATGCTTGCTAATGTAAAGTCTGAAACAGACTGTTATTATTTAATAATTGGAGTCCACAACAATTTGCCAGAAAGCTACACATTTTTACAAAGAACAGACCAAAGTATCTCTCTCTTTCTTTGCTCAAGAATTCTGGACAAAATCAAAAATAATGGAGGGATAAAGGACATGTAAGAAGATGCAATAAAGTGATCATTGCTATGGCTTGGTCAGGGTGGGAGTGGAGACAGAGTAAAGTCTTTGAAAGATCCAAGTTGAAACACATTTGCTGATATTTTTTATATTTTTTGGCAGGATACTAGTTACATCTGTGCCCAGTGATCATTGTACACATTGCCATAAAATTAAATAAAAACAATCACCCTGAGGTGTGATGCCCAATAGGGACAAGTGGAAACACATAACTGTGGCCGTTATTTTACCACTTTTGTCAATCACTCGTGAAAGATGATTACCAGAAAGTGTCTGTCTGTCTGTGCATATGTGAGTGTGTGGGGGAGGAGGCAGGCTGTATATGAAAGTAAAGGATAATTAAGTAATTCATGCAAAACAACCACTGATATGGCTAGTTTGGGGGGATAGGGTAATCTCTACATTTCTAAGAACAAGAGGCTGAAATAAATTATAATGCCAAGTGTTTCTTTCCCTTTCCTCACAGAGGTACACACAAATCATGGATGTCTTTGTTGGTAGGGATGATGAGACATGGTGCACATGAAATACAAGGATGTCACATGATCTCTATCGAATAAAAATTATATGGCTTGTTGGGGGTCAGTGTATGTGTGAAAGAGCAGCCACTTGAAATATGGTACAGTGATTTCCATTTTCTTCTCAATAAGACATTAGAAGTATACAGAATGTATATCTCAGTTTGGGAGCAAGTTATGTATAAAAGCAAATGCTAGCTATTGGATCACTGTGGAATGTGTATTGATGCTGCTTGTCGGGGATCAGTATATATCAAAGAGCAACATGGTCATATATGTGATGCCTCAACAATTAAAGGTACTGTACCCACTCAGATGGGACACATTCCACAGAGAGAGAGAGTGTGTGTGTGCTTATCCAACTATCTTATTAGAATTTCTAAATTTTCTTTATTGGGAACTACTTTTGGGGAACTGGCATATATTTTTTTGCAGCTAATAAATCCAGCTTTTCAGAGGGATTTTGTAGTCCCAGTCTGGCAGTATGTTAGATTTCCACCTTAGCAGCATTTGAATTTTGCACAAAATGTTGGGTAAAACTAATGCCAGAATATGTGTGTACAATTTTCTTATGTCAGAAGTACATGCCCTATATATTTCACCAAGAAAAAAAAAATTCAACATGTTGTGGTTAAATGCCAAGCTTTCAAGGAGCTAAATCCATTTGGTTGAATTCAAAGGTGTGCTACATTTGAAGTTCTGTGGTTCAAATTGCAGACTTGTGTGTTTTTGTTCACATGTTCATAGGTAAGTATTAGGCTAGCAGCCCTTGGAGTCCATCATAAGCCTAGCCAATATCCTTTCAAAGGTGAGAATCAAACCATGTACATTATGTTTGTGCGGTAAATACCTTAACCATTATACCATTCATAACGCAATGAGTAGCACACAACTGAGAGGTACAGTGTGAAATTTCATGGAGACAGAAAAAAGTATACGTTATAACTGTCCATGTATAATGCACTATGCTGGAGATAAGGAAATATTTGTAAATATTCATAATTATGTACATCAATATTTCCAAAACTAACTGACTTACAAACAATAGGGTAATGTGGAACCTTAGATGATATCACTGAAAAAAATCATTAATACTTCTACTTCAAGTTGTAAAGCTTGAAAAATACTTGTTTTTCATACTGTTACACAAATGTGTTTCATATTTCTGTATATGTATCAATAAACAAGCACCCAGAGACAAATTTCTTGTGATTATGTAGAAGATCAAGTGTCCTGAACAAAAGTGAACAAAACTGCTGCTGACACTATTTGCCTATATGGTTTTAAACTTCCAAGATACGAACATTTATTTGTGTGTAAATGAGTATCTTATTATAATAGCTGAATATTTCATAATGAAATATCGGAGATATAGTCTTTCAAGGATATGCTCAAGTGTTTTTAGTTTAAGTGCTTTTAATGCCACAGTCTGATATATTGCATTCCACTTGTTTTTTGTTTTAGGTTTTATGGTAAACTTCTGCTCAGTATGCTGACACACCAATGGCAGACAAGACTTCTTTATTGCATTGTGAATATATCAGAAATAAAAATCATCTATATTTCACCAAGAAATATATTTAGTTGTAACATGCTTTAACTGCAATGCTGTGATTACCAGTGGCTAAAACCGTGGTGGGATATTCAGAGGTGTGCTGCACTGGAAGCTCTGAGGTTAGAATTGCAGTCATATGTGAACATTCCAGCTGATATGTTTAGATTACATGAATGTTTTGTACTGAAGTCTCAAAGTGGCAGAAATGTAACTTTTCAAAGACGTGCACTGCCACAACTTGGTTTTTATTCTAGATGTTATGGTGAACTTGTACTCAGTATGCTGTGTACAATAATACTTTTTGCTTGTGTCTTCAAAAAACAATAAGTAAAGATCATCTATATGTCCTCAAAATATATTATTTTAATTGTAGTATGCCATGGCTATATTGCCATGCTTTCAACCAGTTAAAGCTGTGTGGTCAAATGTAGAGATGTATTGAGAGCTCTGAGGTTAAAATTGCAGCCTTAAATGTGTTTTATAGCTGAATACTTTGGCTTATTAATTGAAAGTTTTGTAATGAAATCTTAAAAAAATAGGACAGATATACCTTTTAAAGACAGGCCACAGTGGCTTTAGTTCATGTGCTTTTACTGCCACTGTCTAACATTTTACATTATAATTGCTTGTCATTTTGGGTGCTCTGATGAATTCCTACTCTGCATGAATACAATAATATCCAAAAATACTTCTTCATTCAGTTATCAGAACAACTGAAGTAATAATCTTTACATTTATGCAGAAGAAAAATATATATGCTTTTCATTTATAACATGCCACAGCTACAATATCATATTTTCAAGCTGTGTGGTCAAATTTAGAGATGTCTACACTAGAAACTCAGAGGTTAGTTCTGTTATTTAAATAATCCAAGAACTTCAAAAACAGTAGTTAGTATAAACAAACAAATTTCCAGGATACTTGCAAGGTTTGAGCTGGGGATGGCATTAAAAGCCTTGGAAAAAATGTCCAATGACTGAACCAACATACTTAAACACGTTAAGTTCATCTTGTATTCATTCAGCAAGATCAGAGAGAGCAGTAGCTGTGCTGGGATTTAGACAAAAACATGCTAAGTAGAAGAGATTGCAATAGAGTTAAGTAGATGTCCCAGGAGCTGGTTATGTACACTTTTCTCAAAGTATGTAAATGAGTACTATAGTGAAATAGGTCAATGGATTTTAATCTATATTTAGAGGCCTCTCTTGTATAGAAGAATCCTGACTGGAAGCTTTCCTTCTCAGATAAGCCTCCTGGAGAGGAAATCAAATGAACTATGATTTTTAAGAACTTAGGTGGAAAATTATATAGTACAAGAGATCTGCGTTTGAATTTCTTAAGTAAGCTAAGGACTGCATAGGTGCAGATAGCATGGAGTATAATATTATGTTAAAGAGGCAAGGAGAAGGTATTGCCACAAGTGGAAGTACTAGTTACACGTTTTATAAAAGTCATTTTAGTGACTAATAAATCATTCTATGATTGTACTATCATTATGTTTAAAGAAAGTAGAAGGTGTAGAAATATGACTTTGGTGAAGGAGTTAGTCCATTTTTACCAAATTTTAGGGAATATTTTTTACACACTGATGTTGGTTGTCAGAACCAGATTGTTTAATATTCTGGATAGCTTTCTTTCACTTTCTTTACATTATTTCTGTTTGCTCAAAAATAATAGCAGTGACTGAAAATCTTGATTTTACAATATTTTGCCAGTCAATATATATATATATATATATATATATATATATATATATATATATATATATATATATATATATATATATATATATATATATATATATATATAGCCTTACTATCAGGTTATCAGGTATTCAACAGTGCCTCTACCAAATGAGGCATGTTGATTAAATTATACCGAAGCTAGCAATATCAAAACCCCAATAATAATACTGAACAACCCCACTTCAGGACCTATGTTAGTGCTTGTTCCTGGGACTGGAGCAGTAGGGACTTCGGGACTGGATGTTTTATGTGGTTTTAGATGTTCGACATTGCCAGTTTTGGTATAGTTTAGTCGATACTACCTGATTCGATAGTGGCAGTGTCGCACACTTAATAGACATTGTATGTTTTTATATACATACATATATTTGCGTTTGTTTTTTCTGAAATGCCAAGTTATTTAGTGTTATTAAGAACAATGAATTAAAGTTGGCAGATGGTTCTTGCCAGGGAAGACAAAGTAAAGGAGGTTGGTTAGAAAAGCTTAACAAGGTTTAATGAAATTTCACTCCATTGTTCACATTTTTCATTTAGGTCCTGTATATTTTAATAGGTTACCTGATGGCAAATTATCACTTATGACATCAGTACCAACTTGATATATACAAAGACAAAAGTCCAGTCCAGAGTGCTCTGTTTGCCTGTTTTTAATCTATATAGGTTGCTAGAGCAGTGAACTGAATGAAACCATACAGATGGACAGAGGGAATTCTGAAGCTATCAGTAGATAGCTTCCAATCAATTTTGAAATGAAGTATAAACAGCTTGGAGTTGACAGACTAACAAAACCAGTGTAATGCTTCCTGTACTGTGTCGACATACTCATCTGGATTTATGTAGAGATAAGTAATAGAAAGTAGTTGAATTACATTATGACTTCTGCAAGGCCTGATCTGCAATGTACAGTTTTTGTTCTTCTGAAAAGTTGCAGGATCTACTATTCCTATATGAAATGGCAAGTCATCCTGCCTCTTTCTGGTGCTTGTCTTTTCTGAATATGATATACCATAGCAGTGCTGTTAGCCATGTCCTGAATACTGCAAGTAGGCCAGTTGACATAGGGCTTGCAAATTATTTATAAAAATGCACTTTGATCAATACCCTTCTGGAAGTAATGTGCAGTATTATTAAAGATTTTGAAGTGGTTCATAAATTCGATGTTGGGTCAGTTGTGATATTATGTATTGCTTGGTTTAATTGGTCATTTCCTGACATAAGAAGTGTATAGAATGAAAGGTGCAATAATTAAGTAAAACTTGTATAATTTTTAGATAATAGAAGTTATGTTTGTGTTGGGAAGTACGTTGAGTGGATTTTATTAATTTAATGAGTTCTTGGTGAAACAGGAATTGACTATTTTCTTTCCTGTCTTTTACTGAAAAGTACTATTTCTTTCCTGTAAGATAGCATAGAACTAAGGGTAAGGAAGTTTTTGCTTACCCCAGGACTGTATGACAAAGTTATTATGTTTAGAGATGCAAGAGTGCTGGGGATGCAAAGAAGCATGCTCTTCTGCAAAAAGTGCTGCTGTTTAACAGATGGAGCTCTGATGAATTGTGCATTTGATTTATAACAATATGCCTAAATGGGCATAATAGTTTATGAAGATTGCTGAATTTTTGTCAACACCATGGCACAGAGGGATAAAGCCCTAACTATGTCCTAGGCAACCGGGGCTCTATTAGTAGCTTGCATGCCTAAGTTAATGGTATGGAAGGGATGATAGTGGTCAGGTAACCAATAACAGGAAGAGAAGTGGGTCCATTCTTAAGAAGGGAAGGAATACATCAGAGACCTTGGAAGATGATTCCTCCTCAGCCATTGAGACAGATGGGGAGGTGGTTTTGGATTCACCCTTAGTTAAGAAGAAAATTTATTTTAACCCTTTAAATCCAGAAGAAGGGCTGGTCGTAAACACTCTAAAAGAGACCTCAACACTGGATGTTCTATTATGTCTAATGATTCCAAATTAGAAACATATCAGATTGTACATATTTCTTCTGCTACTTTATCTTTGGCAGAAGTGGATGTGTTGAATAAAGGGTTAAATCTTGTGTCAACATTTCCTGTTCTGGAAGAAGTTTTTGTAAAGGATTTAATATCTTTTTGTAATAAACTGAATTTAAAATTGTATTTTGATAAAAAGATAAACCTAAACAGGACTAAATTTAGAGAACAAGTTTCATCCCTCCTATGAATAAATATGTTGCAGCATTTCAGCAAAGCATTCTTAAGGATTTACATTTTAATTTTTATTATGATATTGGGCAGCAAAATAATGTGTCTCTTCCAGAGAAAAAGGCTTCAAGAACTTTGAAAATTAATAACAATATTGTTAACAATGCTGACAAGGGTGGGGCAGTAGTTGTTTAGGATTGGGCTATATATTTACAAGAAGCTTATAAACAATTATATAACTGTTTCTATCAGAAAATGGTTTTAGATCCTACTTTAAAACTTAAATATGAGATAGACGTCTTCTCCACAATATTTTTATATGCTTCTGAAAATGCATAAAAGATTCAGTCTGCTCCCCTCCTCCCCAGTAGGCCCATAGTTTCAGGTCATGGTTCTTTAACTGAGTCATTATCAGCTTTGTTGCTACAATATTTGAAACCTTTGTTAGCTGCTGTTTGTTCTCAGATCCAGGACACTACCCAGTTTCTAAACATTTTGCAGGATGCACAATTGGATAACGATTGGTATATGTGTACTCTTGATAAGGGATTTGTATACAGACATCCCATATTATTCTGGGTTAATGGGAATAAAATACTGGTTAGATAGGATACCTTTATACAGTCCTGATTTAAATACTTTTTTGGTATGTTTAACGGAACATGTGTTAGCCAGAAATGTGTTTTACTTTAATGGAGAATGTTTCTTACAGCTGAAAGGTACAGCAATGGGGACATTTTTTGCTCTCATTTGTGCATATTTATTCATGGGTTATTTATAAGAGTAGCTTATATATGATGTCAGTCACAACATCTACCAAGATGCCATCTATGGCATAGATATTTGGATGACTGATGGATGCTTTGGAAATATGGTGTGAATTTTTTGCATGAATGTGTACAACACCTTGACGATAAGTGGAGATTGCAATTCAGTCTCAGTTTTGATCTGAAAAGACTTCTTTTTTGGATGTAATGGTGAGAAAAAAATGAAGATGGGATTTTATTGACTTATCTTTAAAGAAAGGAATTTCTATTTAATTCTTTTTTGCCTGCCACCAGTTGTCATCCACCATATATAATTAAGAACATGCTCAAATCCGACGGTTAGGAGAATTTCTTCCTCTGAGGATGAATTAAAACAGCATGAGTTAGATTTGTTTCAAAGATTCTGTGCCAGGGGATAAAAGTCTTGAGACATTCAAAAGGCTTATAATACCACCAGGTCTATTACAAGATCAGAATTATTAAAATATGGTAAAAAAGAAAAAGGTGACTGATATTTCTTTATGTCTGGTGACTAGCTTTGGTAGCAATTCTATAACCTTCAAAGCCTAACTAACAAGTACTGGGACACACTTTTGTCTGATTAGTTGGCAGAAGTGCTACCATTACATTGCTCCTTTTCTTATAGATGAGGAAAAACAATACGGAGTTATTTAAATCATTATAAGAAAGTTGTTAAGCCAGTTTCTGATGGACAACAAGCCATAGAAGGAATATAGCTGGTGGGATACTATTTTGAGGTCATTGTTGTGCCTGTAAAACAGTCATGAAAGCTAAATATTTTTTATCTTCCAAAATGATTTGGGTTTTTGATATTAGGTGTTTACATTACTTGTACTTCTGAATGGTTGATATATTTAGCAATTTGTAGTTATTCAGCCTTCTATATGGGGAAGACTTCTTAGCAATTTAAAAGCTGTAGTTTTGAACATCTGAGCAATATTAAAAATTGTTGTTCTTTTAGCGCTTTATATAAACACACCATTAAACATTTTGCTGCTATGTTTAGGTTTATAGCTCTAGATAGAATTTGTTATTGTGGTTTAAATAGATTGGGTTGACATGATATTGTAAATAATAAGGAACGGAGTTAAATAATCCGATTGGTTACATTATTCTCACCTTGACTAAATGTTCTGTGATTGGATTTGAAATGAATTGAGAGGGGTTTTGTTAATGATTTATGTATTTATTTCTTATGCATTTATTGTATATTGTTGCACTGAAGAAGTTTTTTCTGCTGAAACTGGTTTGACTTGTATGAAATTATATTAAATTAATTTTGGTTCACTGACTTGGAGTGCTGGCTGTTTGTTCTTTTGTTTTAGGGATGATTGTGCCCATCCTTTGGGGAGAGTATACATGTAGGAATTCCCTGCAGGGTGGCATAGTCCATAGAGAGGAGTAGCCATTGAATGTAACAGGTGAAAAGTGTGGGGGGGGGTACCAAGAAGTTGGTCTTACATAAAAAAATTTCCCCAGGGGAAGCAGTCAATGGCATGACCCCCCCACCCCTAGAATGCCTTTAGGTTCTACGCAGCCCCCAGTCTTAGAGTGAAGATAGTCCAATGGCAATAGGAGAGGGCAGTAGACCTGGCAATGGATGGGGGCACTGGCATAGCCAGAAAGAATGAAGCAGAAGATGAACAAAAAAAACTGCTGAATTTTGCCTTTTGACCCATTAACCAAAGGGGTTGAATACTTGAAGAAGGCCAAGAGGAAGAAGTAGCATTATTCCAATGTCTGACTGTAGATTTGAGACAGAGGGAATCCTGTTGATGCCCTTTTTTGTTTTGTTTGTATGAAACAAAAGTTTGCTATATGAGGTACATAAAGTTAACTGGCAAAAGAATAACCAGAAGTGATTTGGCATTATTTAAATACACACAAGCTTGCTGTTGGCTGATTTGCTCAGGTCAGAGTGTGGGGGTGGTGGCTATTGAGGATATACAAGGAGACCTACCTTATGTTGGTGGGAGTTAGCTGGAGGACAACTAAAGCTTTACTAAGGTGTGGAAACCTTAGAAAGTTTTCTATATGCACATTGGACCAAGAGAGCATTTACTGTGTCCAGGTGGGCTGTCCAGAAGCAGACCCTGGCTGTTTAATAGACTGCCTGGTATAAGAGAAAAGAGATGCTGTATGTGTCCAGGGTTATCAGTGAACCAAGGAGATTACAACTGACTAACAATGAAAATATTTTGCTCAGGTCTGTTTCTGTGATCTTCTATAGTCCAGAAAATATAGTCCTCCTTGGTTTGTAGTATTCTCAGCAGGAATGAATCACACATCTTTCTACGTTTTTTTTTTTCATTTCCATATTATACAGACTTAGAGAAGTAGTGATATATTTTTGGAAAACAGGTACGCAAAGTATTAAGCTGTGCAAAAGGAGATAGTAACACAGGTAGTACGACATTTAGTCTGTGCTGTATTGAGTCTCACTATGTGTACTACATTTCCTCAGCTTTGAAGACAGGCTGCATTTTGCACTAAATGTAAAATGTATATCTTATTTTTGTTATTAATGCAGTCCTTTTATTCACCTGTGTTACATGGATTAGACCAGATTAATCTGCAGTTCTTAATGCAGGCTCATTTCCCATAAGAAAACCTTGAACTACGCCTTCTCCATCCTTAAAAATTCTGGGCCAACTGTTGTCTTTCATTGAGTAATTCTGTTGAATAGCGCTTGTGTAATGCTTAATTCATGTGAGCCTTGTGGTATGTAGTCACTGAATGTGTTTTGAGTATGTTGCTTGTAAGAAATCTAAAATGCATCAGACTCGGAAAATGTATAGACTGAAAACATTAATTTTATTTAGTGTGTAGTGTTCACTCTGTATGTTAACATACTAGTGTGATTTATTCTGAAAATGGACAAAAAAAAATCACAAAAAGACTCCAGCAACAGAAAGTGAAGAAAGGAATGGACCCAAACACAGTATTTTACACAGGAAAGACAATAGCCACATATAAAAAGTAATACCTAGTTTAAAGTATGATGTTATTTTCCAAAAATAAACAAACTGCTAAAATACTATGAAATAGCAACGATGGACTCCATTTATAATGCTGCTCATGGTATCTCAAAATGTCACGGATGATGTCATACAATATATGTACCATCTCTGATGGTATCTCAAAATGTCACTGATGATGTCATACAATATATGTACTATCTCTGACTGGTGTAGCTTGTCTTGTATAACTGTCTCCTTGAAGTCTGTATTCCATGCATGTTAAAAGCTGATATGCTTGAGGTTTCTACAGTGAATGTCCTGATGCTCTGTAAATGGTTGATTAAACTGTAGTTCTCATTCACCCTGTCTTACTTATGATTTGTGTAACACCTGATGTTTCTTTGTTAATTGTACAAAATTAAAATCCATATTCTCACCCTAAGCAGCACTCAAACACTCCAGCCAGATACCTCTTGTAACGATAGCCAAACCATATTGTTGCCTTTATCCATAGAACAAAGCATAAACTTTGACATGTATGTCTGGTAATTCGGAATTCTGGAAGCTAAAGTAGAAGAAAAGATTTTCTTACCTAGACAGTCCCACGCCTTGCCTTTCTTGTCAGCTGGAGAAGGGTTAGTGTTCAATATCAGCCTATTGCCAGCAGGTAAAGTACTGAATATGGCTGCTGGCTCTGATCTAAGGTGAGAGAAAATAAATGTATTAGTCTCAGGTACTTTATACATTATCTGCTTCTTTAGGGACTTATAGCTGAGTATCAGGCTGATTACAGGTAACATTCAACACGTCCTCCAAGGCTGACAGTATAGTTCTGATGTCCTTAGCTCTTATTCATGGAAGTAATCCAGTCTTTCTTATACCTCTTAGCAAATATATTGTATTATTTCTTACCTATATAGGTGTGTGCGTGCGCGCCCACATAATATTTTGAGCCAATCGTATGCTAAGCCTCTGTTTGTGCATGAATATATGCCGATATTAAAAGCATCATTTTTTTAATGCAACTAATAAATGTTGATAGCGACCATTTAAAGCTACTTCAAGTAAGTGTTCAGCATTATGCTGTATAATACGTTGTGCAGTTTCTCATTTCCAAAATTGCTGCCTGTTTCAATAACTCTGTCACATATCTCTTCCTTATTATATAGAGTCCACTGTCCAGGACCTCAGTGAGAATGTCCTTTACAGATGGATATTCTCAGCTGATAAATCTATTGAATTAGACTTTATGAACTGATAAACATATTCACTGCATTTTTTTGTGTGTCAAAATACCACAGCAATAACCAAAAGCAGAGTGTGGGTCATGTTGAGATTTTCTAAAAACTTGGGAAAATAGCTGAGTTCTAATCTAGTTCCTGCTGCATGAACAAAACAATGGAATTGTCCTTTCACTGGTATACAGTTACTCCTAAAGCTAGACAAAGTCAACATAAGAGACGGAATTACTGGCTTCTCTACAATGTATCACTGCCTCCATTAAGTCAACACATAAGGGCACACGTCAGCAGTCAATGTAATATAGTTGTTAACCTGTTTGACAGGATGATTAAAAAAAGTGTTAAAGAATGACAGCTGTCATTTAGGGGCTGGATGAGGACAGGCTTTCTTGTGAAACAAGTAAAGTGGCTTTGATTTTTAGAAGATTTTTGGCTCTTGACAAAATAGAGTGTACACATATAGAATATCTTATCAATGGCTGGGGAGAAGGATTGGCAGCTAGGTCCTAGGCTGAAGAGGACTGCATCTCCATGTGCTAGTTTGCAAGCATAAAAGCACTGCATAAGTTGTAGTTCTAAATTTGTGGAATTCAAAACAGCACCACAAAACATTAAAAACAAATCGCATGATAGAGATTAACCTTCACATCAGCTGGAAGCAGTGCACAGCACATTCATACATTCTTCCTACGTATGGCAGTTTTTCCATGCATTTATTAAAAAACACTGATTTTTTCCTCCACAGTTTAATTTTCGCATAAGGTCCCTCTGCAGATTAGAAGCTTCACTGGCTGCCTGGAAATTGGCAGCCTTGCTTTTGCAGAAACAGCAATACTGTTGGATTGTTGCCGTCACTGTTTAGATCTGAATAACTTTTGAATTCTGATTGCATTTTTAATTACAGGGTAGTGAAAAAGGAAAAAAAAAACTCTTCTGGCAGTGGGTCCACGTGACTAGTTTAAACATGACCAAGAAGCCAAGCTACCAAATCACATCAGCCAAACACCTCATTGAGATTACAAATGCTAACTCCCTTACATAAATAGTTAACCATTTCTACTAAGGGCATACAAACTTGATCTGGTCCTCAGAAATATGGCTCACTTATAGCATACCTCCTCCTGTATCATCGTCCATCATTAAATCTGATTACAAATCAGTAGCCTTTTCCTTTAAACTGGTCGTACTCCAAATACCTCTGTATTTAGGGACTTCTCAAAGGCAGACCTTCTTTGGTGACTTGATTACCTAAACAAATTCTATTGTAGTGTTCCCCTGATGGGCTCCTTTTATAAACCCATCACCTATGCCTCTGACTTCTACTCCCATTTAAATATTTGTATTGATTAGGTGGCCCCTGTCTGCATCAAATACTGGGAAATTTAAAAGCAAACCACTATTCTAGAATAACTTGTCTTCCCAAAACAAACCCACATTGATCAAAACAAATCAAGTCCAGAAGACATTGTAATACACAGGCTGTCAGTGTAGCATTAAAAATTTGCAGTTGTGGTTGAAAATAGAAACTGGACAATAAGATGATGTCAGAGTTGATTTCTTACCTTCAACAAAACTACCACAACTGCTGCTTGGTTCTGGAAAGATGGAATCCCCCTGTTCTGTAATGTTGTTGTTTCTTTCGGCTTTTCCCGGTTAGGGTTCACCACAGCGGAACTCCGGTCCGCTAATTATTGGCAGTAGATTTTTACATGTCGAGTTGCCAGCTCTGATGCACAACCTTCAACGAAGGTACGCCCATTCACGCATGTCTCTACACAGAAGACGCTCTAGCTGAGAATCGAACGGGACAATGTTTTACTGTGAGGCGACAACACTATCGCAGCACCACCACCGCAGTTCCCCCCTGTTCTGTAATACCTTATATAAATTCAAGACAAGAACAATGGTATCTTTATAAAATCCACTCTTTTTAGTGGGTCATCAATCAGGTGTTCCTCG
Organism: Protopterus annectens; assembly: GCF_019279795.1. Lineage (NCBI taxonomy): Eukaryota > Metazoa > Chordata > Ceratodontiformes > Protopteridae > Protopterus > Protopterus annectens. Next base: position 1,094,962,042 of record NC_056743.1, on the reverse strand, counting down.
GCTGGAAAACCATCACTATCTGGTGTTATTTTCTACTGGACTATCCACTTTTTTCACCAATTCTTGCATGATGTATATGTTTAAAGGAGCAGCCAGCTCATTTTTATGCCAATTTAACTACATGGTATTAAATTGTTACATTTTTTTTTTATCTTTCTAACCCCACTTGGTCTATCTTTTTTACAAATTTTGATATGTTCAAAAGAGCTTCACTATTAATATAGAATCCTGCGTCAGATCAAACTCTTGCATGTTACATAATCCTGCAATCACCCTCTACAAATGTAGTTGACTCAGTTTCAGAGCTAATGCCCATAGCTGTAACTAGGGTAGGTTAATGGGGTGGATTCCCAGGCATCATCTGTCAGGAGGTGTGATCTGCTGATGCTGATTGTGTGGGAGTCTAGTAGTAACATCATTAATGAAGCTACAAGGATTTTGTGGTTTCATAAATGAATTTGATACTGCATTTATAGATTAGCTGAAGTGATTAATGTGAAATTAGTGTGGCAGTGTCTATATCAAGATGCTTGTTACAGCTTTAACAAACAGCTCACTACAGATCACTCCAGTCAGTTGTAGCAGCAAATGAGGATTTGTCTGTTTTTTACTGAAGGGTTCTAGTTTGTGGAAGAGAAAAAAAATGGAGGCACCCTGTGTGGCTGCGGCTATGTTGGTTTGTCAGAGAGAGATGCTTAATCTGTTTTCTTCTACACACAAAACTTCGAGAAATTCACTTTCTGGGCTTTTAAATGGAAGTACATTAACTTACAGCAGATGAAAGGTTCTGAAAATTAAGCAGTTAACAGCTTCATGCTGCTAGCTAGATTCCCTTCAATCGGCAATGTTCCTGGGGTCTACTACACTCAGAGAAATACTGGAGCTGTGTATTTTAACCCAGCATGCCTTAAAGTTCCTAAAACATGAAACAGAAGGTTCTGGAACACTTAGGACAAGACAAAAGAGGAAAAGATGTCAGAAAAAGGGGCTGCAGGAGACTGGAATTGCTGCAAAGCTGAAAACAAATCTTCAGTCCTGCTCTGCCTTCAGTACTGCTAACAAACGGCTCACTGGACAGTAAAATGGATGACCTGAGGCTGGAACTCTACAGCAAAAATAAGGTGAGAAATACCTGTTTACTGATGATTACTGAGACAAGTCTGCATAACAAGATCAGTGATAGTGCTGTTAGCTTAGAAGGCCTCACACTCTTTTGTGCAAACAGATGTCTAGGTTTGTGTAGAAAGGCCAAGGGAGGTGGAGTCTGCATCGATATGAATGAATGAAAGATGGTGTAAGAACTGTGAGATTATTAAGTCACATTGCTCTGATCATCTAGAGTTCCTGTCCTTAAAATACAGATCCTTTTATGTGCCTAGAGAGAGAAATATAATGTATGTAACTGTGGTATACATTACACCCAATGCAAACACCACTGAGGCCCTGAGCAAGCTTTATAACCATCTGTGAGCTTCAGAGGAAAAACTCAGACTTTTCAAATGTGGTTGTGGGTGAGTTTAATCAAGCGTATCTGAGAGAGGTGGTACCCCACTACTATCACTTTGTAGATTTTCCTACAAGGGGTGCAAACATTCTGGGCAAGACTATTACATCATCAAATGTGCCTACAGAGCAGTGCAACAACCTAACTTAGGAAGCTCTAACCATCTTACCATCATGCTTCTACCAGCCTACAAACCAGCTCTGACAAGAGAAAAGCCCGCAGTTAAGCAGATCAAAGTTTGGCATGAGGGGGCTTTGGAATGTCTCCAAGAATGTTTTGATACTACCTGCTGGGACATTTTCAAAGAGGAAGCTACATTAGATGAACAGGTGAACACAGATAATTACACGGAAGTAGTAATGGCTTACATCACTGAATCTGTTGAAGTATCTGACATCCAAAGCATCACAATTAGAGCAAACCAAAAGCCATGGCTCAACAACAAAGTCTATGATCTCCTGAAGATAAGAAATGTAGCATTCAGGGCTAAGGACAAGAAGGGTCTCAGTGAAGCTAGAGCAAACCTGAAAAGGGGCATTAAAGAGGTCAAGAGGGAATATGGAAAGAAATTGCAAAGTCAGTTTGCAGACATGAAGGACACCAGGAGTCTATGGCAAGGGATACAACAGATTACTAACTATAAAACCAGGTCAGCTCAGTGTAAGACAACACTGAATTTCAGGACAGGTTGAACTCCTTTGGCAGATTTGGAGAGAATAACAAGGCTACCCATCAACCAGGAGGAGGAAGGGGCGCACAGCCTTAACTCTAATGAAGTAAGAGATCAACTTAAGAAGGTGAACCCCAGGAAGGCTGCTGGTACTGATAAAATACTGGGCAAAGTACTTAAAGGCTGTGCAGATCAACTATGCTCATTTCTAACTGATATTTTCAACACCTTTCTTGTTCTTAGTAAAGTTCCCTCTATTTCAAAGCAACAAATATTGTCCCTCTCCCCAAAAATGCTAATCCAGCCTACCTGAATGACTACAGACCAGTTGCTCTAACGTGAAATGCTTTGAGATACTAGTTAAAAGGCATCTGTCGTCAAACCATCCATCCAGCTCAAACCCTGTACAGTTCACTTATTGAGCTAACAGATCCACTGTGGATGCTATTTCAATGGTACTCCACCTCTCACTTGATCATCTGGAGGAAAAACAACTATGTCAGACTGTGGTTTATTGACTTCAGCTAGGCATTCAATAAAGTAGTTTGAATGCAGTTTATTGACAAGCTTGTACATCTTGGAGTTAGCAAGATCATGTCCAACTGGATCCTTGATGTCTTGATGATCAGACCACAGAGAACATGTGCAGGCAACAACACCTCAGGATGCATAATACTTAACACCAGTGTTCCTCAGGGTTGTGTGCTGAGCCCTCTGTCATTCACCATTTTCACCCTTGGCTGTTCTGCAAAATACAACACCAATCAGATCATTAAGTTTGCAGATGATACTACGGTTGTGGTCCTCATCAAAGGGAAGGATGAAAGAGCTTACAGAGACAAGGTCTACTCATTAACTGACTGGCATGCTAAGAACAACCTTGACCTAAATGTCAATAAAACAAAATAAATTACAGACTTCAGCAAAAGGTCAACATACCCACCACTCATGATAAATGGTGAAGAGGTGGGAAAGGGTCAAATCTACAAAGTTTTTGGGGGTGCACATTTTAGAGGATCTCTCTTGGACTTTGAACACTGATCAGTTGGTCAAAAAAACACACCGATGCGTCCACTTGCTCAGAAGGCTCAAAAAAGCAAAGCTTCCACCTACTGTTCTCACCACATTCTACAGAGGAGCAGTTGAGAGCATTCTCACTAGCAGCTTCACAGTTTGGTTTGGGAACAGTACAATAGCAGAAAGAAAGAAGCTACAAAGAGTGGTGCGAATTGCTGAAAAAATTGGCACCAGCTTACCATAAATCCAGGATCTCTTCACGGTAAGAAGCATTAAATGTGCATCCAAAATAATTTGTGACCCCTCTCACCCTGCACACAGCTGGTTTATATAACTGTCTGCAGGCAAGAGATATCAGACTATCTGCTGCAGGACCACCAGATACTTAAAACAGCTTCTACCCAACAGTGTTGAGACTTGCAAACTCTGATACCAGCCACCAATTATTTTAGTCAGTAATCGTTCACAATATGTAGCTCAGCTGAAAAGTGTGCAATATCTGTTTTATTTTTATTCTTTGATGTAGCATTATTTTTTCTTATTCATGTGCAATTGCCTGCTGTTTGTCTGATGCAGATGAACAAAGGATGACAATCTTAACATGTGCAATCCTACTCTGTCATGCTGCTATGTACAGTACAATTCTGATGACCGTCTGGGGGATGTGTCTCTCTTTGCTATTATTGGTTTATTTATCAATCTGTGGGTCTCTGCTGGTGGTTTTATCCTGGTTTCCTATGTATTCTCTGGTGAGCTGATACCCAATTTTTAGGCTGCACTTGTGTAGCCCTAAATGACAAAGTTTACTCTGACTTTGCACGGGGTACCAGATGAGCTGCCTTTTATTTTGAAGCTTTTTGTTCATACTCCTCCATAGATCATCTATATAAAGTTATACTATAAAATACAAATTGCTTTAAATCTTTTCCAGGCTAGTATAGAAATATTTTTGCATCAGTCCTAAAACATCCAACTTTTCATCCATCACACCCCAAAACCAATCAAGAAATAACTGTATGAAAACAATATTGGGAAATGCCATTGTTTTCCAACGTAGTCTCTTTACTTCATGCTTAATGTATACTGTAGAGAAGCGTGATGCAGATAAAGAAGACAATATGACTTCTCTCACCATATAAGCATGTTTTACAGTTATAAATACTTTATCTATTATTAATCAGAAGTAATACCTAAAAATGTGTAATATCCCTATTTGTGTCTTAACACTGATACTAAAAGTTTCTGAAATGCTAACCACATGCTGAGCGTATTGGCATTAATTAATTGGATTTCTTTCTAGCAAGTCTTTGCACAGAGCTATATTCACCCACGGTATTTTGTTCAAGACTTTAAAAGTTTAAGATGCAAACTTTTCATTAAAAGGGAAAAAAAAAAAGCTTTTCATTTAAATTATGCTTAAATATTTTATGCTGCACTTATAGTGGCCCGTTTGGTGATGCATTTTTGTACTTCTCTGCTTTTTGTCCATTTATCTGTTTGCAGTTTTTTAGTTTGTTCTGAGACCTTAGTCTTGTAGCTTCATTTGTCATTGTGGGAAGAATTTGTATTACTGCAAGATCTTAGCATTGTTTATACATTTTATTGCACTTCTATTTCCATAAGTAGAATTACACATAAAAGGTAGCGTTTTTGGATTTTGAACCCATTTTGGACAATCTTAGGATCATAGCAAGTTTCTAGGCTACTGGTCCTGATGCCCTTATAAGCCTAGCCAATAAATTAGCCCATGTTGCCATAAGTCATGCACCTGATGCTCCTGTCCAGCAGGGACACAGGTGGAATCCCAGGGGTGTATTTTCTGTTTCACATCCAGTCATCCAGGTCCCTCTTAAAGAGGGATAATGAGGTACTCTGCCTGATGTGGAGGGGGAGTCTATTCCACAGATGGGGGAGTCTCTGGGACACAAATCTGTCTCGCCAGCAAGTCCTATTGATGTTGCAGATCAAGTTGAGGTTTTGCATGCGGGTCATGCGAGTGGAGTTTGGCTTGTGGATATGCAGCAATTTCATCAAGATTAGGTCAGATATTGCTCTGTATACCAGACATAGATCACCTCTGAGGAGTCTGTGTGAAATGGAGTAGAGGGACAGAGCTTTTAGTCAATCCATGTAGGACAGATTTTTGAAGCCTTGGATTCTCCTGGTTAGGAACCTCTGTGGTCTCTCCAGCTGATGTATGTGCTTCGCAAGGTACATCCTTCGAAAGGGGCGTTACACTCAGTGATGGGCCTGATAAGGGAGGAATTTAGGGAAGTTATGACTTCCTTGTTCCTGTAAGAAATACCTTTATTAATGAGGTGAGCCATGTAAAAAGCTTTCTGTACAATAGTGGCAACATGGTGGTCAAAAGTTAGATTGCTGTCAACTTGGGTGCCCAGGTCCCTCACAACTGCTTGCATTTTTAGGACATTGTTACTAGTGTGATAATTTGTGGAGATGTTAGTCTCCCCAAAGGGGGATAATGATGCATTTTTTGTCATTTAGTTTGAGGCCATGTTTCTGGCACCAGTCATTTGTTTGGGCGAGACCCTCTTGCAGTATGTCTACATCAGTAGGGGAGTTGATAACAGCACCCAGCTTGCAGTCATATGCAAACTTGGTCAATTATTGACCTCTGGTTTTGGTTTGCACCTCAGAGGTATATCTCAGACAACAGGGGCCACAAGACTGATCCTTGGGGTATGCTGCTCATTACAGGTCTACTACTTGAGGTAGCTTCCCCTGTTATGACTGGGTGAGTTCTATCAGTGAGCCAGTTGGCTACCTGTCTGGTCACATATGGATTTAGACCAAGCTGGGATAGTTTATCTATTATGCCTACTATTCTAATATCTGGCTCTGCTCTTGCTATACCCCAGGGTAGCAACATCTATGCTCAGTTGCAAGGACTATGCTACACTACAACATTTTCCTTTACTGAGCTCTACTGCTATCCCACAGATTCATCCTAACATTTCATCAATCTAACAGCAGTAAACATTCCAACACTTGTACTGTTCTGTACCATATCCCTTACCTGAAAAACACTCTAATCTGTTTCTAGACTAACACAATACCTAACAGAGCTTATCTTACTCTCATCCTACCTATACCTTTACCCTATTTTATGCCACTATGGGCATTTATTTACTTCTCGGTTATACTAAAGCATAAATGTATTACAACTTTATATTTACTAATATTTCGACAAAAAAAAAAAAATATATATATTTGTATTATTTGTACTAATTGTATATTCTACTAGAGTACTGACTGTATATTCTACTAGAGTTATCACATGCCATGTAAATGGTCCTCTGTACTACTTATAAATGTTAAGAATTGCTTTGTACTGTTTTAATCTAATATTGTATTGTATCATGGAGCTTTTCTCCCCGGGCCTCCGCTGAAAATGGACCTGTGTCCAGTCTGACTTTCCCGGTTAACAAAAATAAAATAAAATAAAATAAATAAATAAAAAATGCCCAAGCAGGGGAATAGTGCCGAAGGCCTTGGCCAAGTCAAGGTATGTGGTGTGCAGTCTTCCCCTCATCCAGAGCTTTGGTGACTGACTCAAAGAAGTCTACCATACTTAACAGGTATGATCTCCCCTTGACAAAACCAAATTGTGTGGGATCAAGAGTTTGGAGGTTGCAAATGTCCTTGTTAATGTGGTCCATGATAATGCGTTCAATGGCCTTGCATATCAGGCTAGTTAGGCTGATGGGCCTATAATTGCCTGGGTTGGTGGATGCTCTACCTTTGTGTAGAGGGATGAGAGTGGCTGCCCCCTATATTTGGCTGAGATGAAGCTGGCGCTCAGGCTTTGGTTGAACAGGGTGCCTAATGTTGCTGAGAGCTCATGCCTGAGTTCATGTAGGACACAGCCAGGGAAGTTGTTGGGTCCCATGGAGGCTTTATTTTCTGTCTGAGTGGGCATTAAAAACCTGCTCCCTGGTGATGAGGGGAGGGGGGGCAGGTGCTTGGGATATCCTGGTTTACTGATGGGGTGTGGACAGGGGGATGAAGATTTCACTGAACCTTTCTGCCGGCAGGTTGGTTATAGCTACTGCATTTGTATATATCATGTTCTTGACCACCAGTTCTGAGCAGATTTGGGTGTTACCTTAGATAGTGAAGACATATGTGAAGAAGGCCTTGTGATTGTCCTTAGCGGATGTGGCCAATTTGAACTTGAAGTTAGCCTTAGAGGATTTCATCAGTGACCTTATCTGCTTGTTCAGACAAAGGAGAGATTGCGTCCAGCTTGGCACCTGCTCCTTCTTGGTTCAGGACAGTAATTTTTTTTTCCTTTTATTATAAAGTTTGTTTATTGCTGCTGTCTACCAGGCAGGCTTACTCTTCCTTGAAAAAGATGACTTGGTCCTGTCAGGTATTACTGAGTCCATGCAGCTATGTAGGTGCTTATATAGTTTTTTGTTGTGGGCTTGGACATTAGTACTAGTTCCAACTGAAGGGATGATGGGTGTGAAGCTGCTTATACCTGCTTTCAGGAGGTTGTAGTCAGCTTTAGAGAAGTTTTTTTGTTTGACTCTGGCAAGGGGGGGGGGGCAGGGGAGATGGGAACTTCGAAAGTGATTGCTTTATTGTGGGATCTTACCAAGAAGGATGACACTGTAGGGGTGCTACAGTGGCTATTGCTATTCATGTTGGTTAGTACCAGGTTCAGGATATTTTCACCTCTCATGGGGGTACCAACCAGCTGTTCCAATGCATTGGCTCTAATGAAGTCGAAGAACCTCTGGGCATTTGTGTTTTGGGCTAGAACAGGTCTTCCACTCTATGGTTGGGTAGTTAAAGTTGCCCGTGATCAGGGTAGAGGGTTGAATCTTGATGGATTCAAGTAAGTCCAGATAGGTAGAGTGGGTATCCTGAGTCATAGTTGGGGGTCTGTAGCTAGCTATGATTTGAACAGGTGTCTTGTCAACAGTTAACTGCATCTGGAAGGTCTCCTGTGCATCATACTGTTGTCTGACCAGTCTGGAGGTTTGTATGTCTTTGACAAATATTGGAACTCCACTTCCTTTGGCTTTGTAGACCTCCATTTGGGGTCTGAAAGTATGGTAGGATGAGTAACCTGGTAAGGCTGGGGTGCTCTCTGCACTTTTGAACCAGATTTCAGTGACTGCACAAATGTCAGCAACCTCCAAGGTGAGGAATGCTTGCAATGAGTGCAGTTTCATATTAAGACTCCTAGCATTTAGCAGCATGACCTTTAAATTACCCGGGTGGTGGTGCTGCTGTAGCATTGTCGCCTCACAGTAAGATGCTGTCCGGTTCGATTCTCAGCTAGAGCGTCTTCTGTGTGGAGACATGCGTGAATGGGCGTACCTTCAATGAAGGTTGTGCGTAAGGCCTGGCAAGCTGGTACGTAAAAATCAACTGCCAATCATTAGTGGATCGGAGTTCCGCTGTGGCGACCCCTAACCAGGAAAAGCCGAAAAACACAAACAAACCTTTAAATTTCATTTAGAAGAATTTTTCACATTGGTAATTTTGTTCTTGTGAGTACCTAAAAAAGGCCCTGTGGGGAGGCAAGAGCCTTTGTCAGAAGTCTGAAGTGCAGGAGGGACAGATGAAGGCCATCTCTGGCAAAGCACTGTGGTCTGCCAATCATGTCCTCCAAGGCTGTCAGGTACTGGATCCCCTTGGAATGACATCAGAATGTAAGCCAATTGTTAAAGTCAATCATTTTATGTTTGTATTGAGGCATCATTCAGGGAGACAGTAGGATGCTGCTTGAGGCTAGGGACATAGTGGAACACATTCAGATCAATCATGTCTCTCTTCATATAGTCCAGAGAGGTACTTCTCAAGTCATTCACACCAACATGGACTATGACAGAGTCATAACAGTACCTGTTGAGAGGCTCGAAGATTAAAAATTACTGTCATTTAATTAAAATAAATGGTTGAGCACTTTCATCTAAAAAATATAGACTTCATCAGAACAGATGAAAGTGCTCAACCGTTTATTTTAATTAAACAACAGTAATTTTTAATCTTTGAGCCTATCCTGTGTAGTGAATTTTTCATTGTATTTCTACATAGTTTTTTGGTATTTGTGCAAGTGTGGGACTACGTGGATATAGTGTTTTATACAGTACCTGTTGAGAGACACGAGTGCGTGTGCAATATGGTGGAGTCTAGCACCCGACAAGCAACTTATCCTGACTTTCTATCTAGTCTGGTGAGGGGCACATCTGTGCATCTCACAATAGTCTTCTATGACTAGTATGTTGGGTTTGTGGCTGGGCCTTAGAGGCTGTGAGACACAGGTGTGTGTACTACAACTTACCCTGACTTACTATCTAGCCTGGTGAGGGGCACATCTGTGCGTCTCACAATAGTCTCTCCCTATGACTAGTATGTTGGGTTTGTGGCTGGGCCTTAGAGGCTGTGAGACACAGGTGTGCAATAGTCTGGGTTTGTGGCTGGGCCTTAGTACACACACCAGTGTCTCACAGCCTCTATCTGTAGTGCTTGGTGCTGTGGGCTGTGATGTGCTTGTGTATTTTTGCCTCAGATGCCTCTTTTGTTTAGTTATGTTTTTGTTGAGAACTCCCGCATATATGGGAGTGTGTTGTACAGGTGTGGGTGGTGTTAGAGATGTGGTGTTTGTAGTGTTTGTGCAGACAACACTCTCAGTCCCAGATGTACTGGCTTGTGAATGAGTGCGCAAGGATTCTAGGTTCTTAATGTAATTGCATCTCTCACATATTGTGTTCCTAGATGGTAGTAGTAGAGGGCTGTCTGTGTACTTGAGGCAGTTGCTACACTGTCGCAGGATGCCCATATCAACTAGACTAGCAGGAGAAACCATACAGAACTGTCCATCCATGGTTGTCAGAATCTGTGGATGAGATGTCAGGGATATTAGAGTGGGTTCTAGCTGAAGATAGTACCTATAGCTGTGAGTAGGGCTGGATAAAATCAATACAGTTTCTGCAAGGGAGGGCTTCACTTACACAGGAGTGCTGGAAGGGGAAAAAATTAATCTGAGCTACCTCACAAAGGGTTAAAACAGCGCTATGGTGGTGTCTAGTGAATCCCTTCACCCATGATCCTATACTGCTTTCAGTGCCATTATGGCACTTGCATTAAGTGTAATCCATAGTGTCTAGTGAATCCATTGACCCATGATCCCATACTGCTGTTGTTGCCATGAAAGCACTTGCATTAGGTGTAATCCATGGTGTCTAGTGAAACCCTTTTCCCATGATCCCGTACTGCTTTCAGTGTCATAACGGCACTTGCATTAAATGTAACTCATGGTGACTGGTGAATCCCTTCACCCATGATCCCGAACTGCTTTCAGTGCCATTAGAGCACTTGCATTAAGTGTAATCCATGGTGTCTAGAGAATCCTTTTACCAATGATCCTATACTGCTTTCAGTGCCATTAGAGCACTGACATTAAGTGTAATCCATGGTGTCTAGTGAATCCCTTCACCCATAATCCTATACTGCTACCCATGATCCCGTACTGCTTTCAGTGCCATTAGAGCAGTTGTATTTTGTAATCCATGGTGTCTAGTGAATCCCTTTACCCATGATCCCGTACTGCTTTCAGTGCCATTAGAGCACTTGTATTTTGTAATCCATGGTGTCTAGTGAATCCCTTCACCCATGATCCCATACTGCTGTTGTTGCCATTAGAACACTTGCATTAAGTGTAATCCATGGTGTCTAGTGAATCCCTTTACCCATGATCCCATACTGCTTTCAGTGCCATTAGAGCACTTGTATTTTGTAATCCACGGTGTCTAGTGAATCCCTTTACCCATGATCCCGTACTGCTTTCAGTGCCATTAGAGCACTTGCATTAAGTATAATTGCAGGTGCCTAGTGAATCCTCTCACCCTCCTGTCCTTGCATTGCTCTTGGTGCCATTACAGCACTCAGATTAAGTGTAACCCCTGTTTTTAGTCTTAGCTTCACTTAAACCTCGGAATTCATTACTGGACTTCTACTGCTACTGCCATCATTCTTGATTCTTTTTTCTCAGAGTGGGTTATCTGGCCTTAAGACACTTCCATTTTCATAGACAACTAACAACTGCAGAGATAAGTCATCTAACCTCCCTCTTTAAATGTGTGCAGTTTCTCTCTTGGAGACAATCACAAGATTACCTCAAATGGTTCCCTTAAAGTTGTGGCAACATCTTGTAGTTCCAAACAGCATTCCATTATATTAAAAATAACGGTCACAGTTTGATTCATGTTTCACAAATACAGAAAAGGTTAATAATTATCTCCACCATTAGGAATTTCACTCTCAATCCTGTAGAGGAATGGTATTTTTGTCACTGAAAAATACTTTCCTTAGGTGGAATCCCTACACTGTTCTGCAATTCATGTGTGTGAGTTTGTGTATGTCAGCAGGGGGGGGGATACATATTTTCTGATTGCTGCAGAACCCTGAAGTGTGTTGTTCTGTTAATGACCAGTGGGCTTGTTTGAATATTTTTACCTTTACTGTGCTACTACAGTTTAAGTTACCAGTTTGAGCGCTATTGTGCTACTTTGCTCAGAGCTACTTAGCACTAAGCATCCACATTATTGTGGAGACTATTTTGCATCAGTTTTGGCAACTACCAGCCTAGAAATACTGTGATAAATACTTTTTGGATTCTTTCTAAGTTACTGTAATAGATCTGTACTTAGTTTTGACATTTATGGTAATCTGAGTTAGAACTGCTAGTGAGAGTAGAGAAATAACCTTACCATTTCTAGGCCCATGATTAAGTGTGCTGTTTCACTATTTGCCAGTGAGGTCATTTGAAAAGTGTGAAGATAAGTGAAGGCTTGTTCTCTTAAATGTGAAAAGACTGCATTGGATTTTGAACTGCAAAACATGAAACAGTGCACTCTGCTGTAAAAAAGCTAATAATTCAATTCTTTGATGTCAAAATTCAGAGCGGATATGTCTAGAGGGAGGCATCCTTTATTGTTCTTGTTTCTGACCTGGTGTAAAGAATGTAAATGTAGTTTCTGTTAGCCTGGGAACACCAGAGAAGTGTGAAGAATGATGTCATGTGAAGCAGCTCTGTGTTATCACTTTAAATAGAGAGAATCAGAGAACTCAGAGCTTTCTGACTTGAGAACATCCAAAATCACCAGCACTGCTTTGCTCTATATGTACGTTATTTAGAACTGTGTTTTCTCTTAGAAATAGCTAGGAATAAGGAAGATTAGACTAAGTGTTTTTCTGTGTTGATATCAGAACTTTTCTATGGTATTAATTTTAAGTATTTCTCTGTGATCTCTGAACTCTTGACTAGCACTGTGTAGTAAGTATTGTCTTGCATTTTTAGTATTTATTAAATATGTTTAAACCTTTCAACTGTGGCTGTTTTATGTAGAGTTAATTTAAGCTCTAGAGTACATTGCATGTATTAATAGTAGTATTTGGACACCCTTTCAGAAGGGCCTTTGAGTAGCTGATATTAGTGGGTGGTGACAGCTGGTACTACCTTTTAGACTGGGCAGAAAAGGGGCACGGCTGGAGAACCTGTACCAGCCTTCTCCAGCCTTCCCCAGGAGTGTCTGTGTGGTTGTATATAACACTTATATCAAAGTGTGTGTGTCAGCTACTTGGGCAGGGACACAAAGCACTGGTTGGACAGAGAGGATGCTGGAAGTTTTACATTGCCCACTAGGCTGAGATCTGGACCCTATAGCTGTGCCAGTGGAGACTCTTACTGGGGACCTGGAGAGAAAGGGAGAAACCAGCCCCAGACTGACTGATCTGTGTGCTCTTAAGGGAAATTGTACTTTACTGTCTGTATTTATCCTTTCCCTATATGGATGTCCCTTACTGGTGATAGTGGTGAGGACTGAGGCTCCTTGATTGCTGGGCCAGTGCATGGGGGTCACATATTAATTGTTTGGCAGTGGTGGGATATCCACACCACATATTAATTGGTTGGCAAATACTAATTGGCTTGTAGTGGTGTGGGTGGTGTGAACTCCTGTAGCTTGTGTACAGTGATCACTGAAGGTGTTCTGGTACTCTAAATCAGCCACGCAGTGAATACTCAGAGTTCAGATCACAATTATTTTATTTCTTTTGTTAGCTTAGTCAGGAAGAGCAGGCAGCATGTCAGCAGAGGAGTACCGAAAGCTGACAAGGAGCCAACTGGCTGAGATGTGCCAGGTTAGGGGACTGGTGCATGGAAACCTGATTAAGGCAGACACGATTGCAGCTTTGGTCACAGCTGCATCAGAAAACAGCAACCAGGATGATCAGACTGGCAGTGGAGGAGATGTGCCACCCTCAGAAAATGGACAGCTCAACCTTTCTGTAGATGACTTAAAAATCCATCTGGAGCTAAAGAGACTTGAGTTGAAGGCCAGGTGTTTGGAAATAAAAGCAGCTGAGAGACTGCGATGTCTGCAGGCTGAGGAGAATAAGAAACTGCTACGCTTGGAATTTGAGGAAAGGGAAAGGCAGAGGAAGCATGAGAAGGAGATGGTGACTCTACGCTAGAGTCACAGAGGTAATGGGGAAGGGAGTAACTGGACACCAGAAGCAGAAAAGATCAATAATTTTTTTCCGCAATTTAAAGAGGGGGATAATTTTGATAGTTTCACTCACATGTTTGAGAAGGTATGTAGAGAGTATGATGTTGACCAAAGGCTCTGGGTATGGTTCCTGACCCCCTTACTCCATGGTAAAACTGTAACTGTGTTGTCTAAACTTGCTGTTTGTGAATATTTTGATTATACTGCTGTTAAAAATCAGTTGTTAGAATGTTTTAAGCTAACACCTGAAACTTATAGGAAAATGTTTGTGAGCATAGATGCAAGGCAGGTGAAAGTGTGTGTGAATATGTTGCTGAACTGAGCACTTATTTTCATAGGTGGGTGAGTGGATGTCAGGTCACCACTGTTGAGGGGCTGGCAGACCTTTTGTTGAGGGAACAAGCTCTTAGCACTTTGCATGAGGATCTGGTTAGCTGATAGACAATGTGTTACTTCAGATGAGTTGGGGAAGAAGGAAGACCTATACCTAACAAGAAGGGCATCCCTTCACAGGAAAGGGACCCCCAGTACTGCTCATGGGTCTAAAGAACCCATGGTGGACTGCCCCAACAGAATCGGCCAGTGGCAGGGGAAGCCACTAGTCCAGGTACATGTCCAGGACCTAGGGTTAAATGTTTTGAATGCAACCAGTGGGGCCATGTGGCATACAAATGTCCATGGAGGCAAGGTAGTGAACAAAAGGTGAATGAGCCAGTAAGTGTGGAAGACAAAATGCCAATAGTAGGTTGTCATGAGACAACAGGGTTACCGAACTACCATCCTGCAGATGTTCTGATAGGGAAGGATCTGGATGGGGCAGTACCATGTGCTTATGCAGTTGCATTACCAACATGGGTGACCAGTGTTCCACACCAGAGGTCAATTCCTCATTGGTCAGATCCGACCACAAGCTAGTCACTCTAGGCATCCACATCCTGCCCCCACCCCCCATTAGGGAAACCACCATAAAAAAATTCTCTAAAGCCAACTTCACGCTTAAGACAGAAGTGGCAAACGTCATGACACACATGCAGACGGACAATAGATATACGACTGCAGAATCCTACACAAATGCACTTTATAAGCACTTAAATGAGTGCATGGATCATGCTATCCCTAACAGAACCAAGATGCGATCCTCCAAAAAAAGGAAGCCTATCTGGTGGTCCCATGCCATAAACAAACTGTACAACAAAAGAAAGAAACTGTTGCAAAAAGAGTAAAATCCCATGATTGGAGGAACTCCCCGGTCAGCCTCAGTAAGAAGCTGAGATCCCTCATAAAATCCTCCAAAGCTAGTTATGAAAACAAAATCACCACTGATTCTAAAGACAGCCACAAAGCATTCTACAGCTGTGTCAAGAATCTCAATGGCAACACTCAGATCTGCTCTGAGTTAGAGCACAATGGCACTAAATATACAGAACCAACTGATATTGCCAACATCCTGGCAGATAGGTTCAGTGTTAACTTTATCCCTCTCTCACCCCCTAAAGGGCCCACCTCTATACTGGAAAAATGCAAAGTACCTGTAATCACAGCTGCACAGGTAAAAACCACACTCTCCAAAGCCAAAAACACAGCATCCATGGGACCTGACATCATCCCAGGCTGCATTCTACATGAACTACAGAATGAACTGGCATCCCACCCAAGCACCATGTTTAATCATAGCCTCACCTCAGGCTTTGTGCCCACTAAATGGCACACAACCATGCACCTCTGGAACTACCACCCCATTAGCCTAACAAGCCTGGTCTGCAAGGCCATGGAACGTATCATCATGAAACTTATAAACAAAGACATTGGTAATCTCCAAACTCTGGACCCCACCCAGTTCGGGTTTGTAAAAGGCAGATCATGTCTCCTAAACTTGATAAACTTCTTTGAAGCAGTCACCAAAGTCGTAGATGAGGGTAAGGAGGTTCACACAGCCTATCTAGATCTTGCCAAGGCTTTTGACACCATCCCCCACTCTGGAATTATAGATAAACTCACTAAACTAGGTATAAATCCCCATGTCACAAGATGGGTTGCCAACTGGCTCACTGACAGAACCCACACTGTGAAAGTAGCAGACTCCAAATCTGACTTCAGACAAGTGGAGTACCACATGGTTCAGTCCTGGGTCCTCTACTGTTTGGTATCTACTTTTCTGAAGTACAGGCCAACACAGGTCTTTGACTAATGAAGTTTGCAGATGACTGCAAACTTGGACCCATAATCAAAACTCCTAACTATGTGGACATTGCTCACTGAGACAAAAGCCTGGTGTCAAAGCCATGGCCTCAAGCTCAATGCCAAAAGTGCATTGTCATCCCCTTTGGTAAAAACTCTGTACCCATGAGCTACCACATAGGTGGTAGTCTACTTAACACTGAAAGTGTGATAAGAGACCTTGGGACACAGGGGGACAGTAGTCTCTCCTTTGCTAATCACATTGCCACAGTAGTTAGGGAATCCTTCTACATGGCACACCTCATCACAAAAGGTTTCTCATCCAGGAAAAAAGTGATCATTGTTCCCCTCTACTCATCACTCATTAGACCCATTAGAGTACAACACCCCAATTTGGTATGTACCTCACAAGACATCTACAACAATTGGAAAGGCCGCAGGATTACCAGCCTCAAACAGATGCCCTACACAGACTCTCTCAAAAAACTCAAGCTTTACTCCGTCGCATATCGCCTACTCAGAGGTGATCTCTGTCTAATATACAAAGCCATGTCAAACTCTGAGCTGTTGGACATGCTCCACTTAAATAAATCCC
The DNA here is from genome assembly GCF_019279795.1 of Protopterus annectens. Classification (NCBI taxonomy): domain Eukaryota; kingdom Metazoa; phylum Chordata; order Ceratodontiformes; family Protopteridae; genus Protopterus; species Protopterus annectens. Next base: position 1,094,945,531 of record NC_056743.1, on the reverse strand, counting down.
AATCCCTTTGAGCTACACACTCTAGGGACCTAAACCTTGTCACCACAATAAACAGAACATGCTGGAGGGATAGATTCCTGTCCCAGAGACTTCCCATACTCTGGAACAAACTACCTATCTATATCAAACAAAGCTCCTCATTAGCACTCCAAGAAAAATCTTGATGATTGGATGGGAAATAGGAAATTCAGCCCGGGGATAACCTCTGTGGCTCTGCTCGACAGGGGTACAGGAAAATAATTTTCTTGGGTGGCGAAATCCAGAGTACCTTTTTGGCTAGGCTTATATAGGCCCTAGGGTCAATAACCTAGTACCTACCTATGAACATGCACTCAGGCTAGGAGACAAGCATGTGGGTCTGGTAGCCTGGAGGAGACCCAGACAGACTGCATACTTGCAGCCAGGACTGGTGAGGTGGTTACTTCAGGGAGGGAGCTACTCTGTAGCTGTGAGACTGAATGTGAGCCACAGCTGCTTGTGGGTACTGATGTTTCCTTGGACAGAGTGACTGCAAAGGTAGAGGTGAGTAGTAGTACCCATGCTGACAGTGAGGCACCACCATCAGAGGATGCCAGATTTCCTGTGGAAGGGGAGCTAGGAAGGGTTACAAAGAGAGAGTTGAGACAGGCTCAGCTCTCAGACCCTACAGTGCAAGGCCTGAGGTAGGTAGCTAGTGAGGCACCTGATTCTCAAGGGAAGGGGGAATCTGTATACTGGGACAAAGGATTACTGTATAGAGAGTGGACCCCTGAGGGAGGGATAGAAGGTGAGAGTGTACAACAATTGTTAGAGCCTAGAGTCTACTGTTCGGCACTTCTAGCCATAGTCCATGATATTCCCTTTGCAGGTCATATGGGCATAAAATGTACAAAAATACATATTATGCAGAACATTAACAGGGTACTGCAGGACCTGTGAGCAGAAGGCAGGAGACAAGGAGAGAGCTTCTTTGATGCCTTTGCCTGTGATTGAGGAGCCACTTCAGAGGGTAGCTATAGATATCGTGGGGCCTCTGAGTACCCCAAGTTCCACAGCGAAAAAGTATATCCTAGTGGTAGTGGATTATGATACAAGATACCCTGAGGCAGTGGCTCTGTCCTACATTGAGGCAGAAAAGGTGGCAAATGTTTTGTTAGAGATTTTCAGCAGGTAGGTTTCCCAAAAGAAATACTGACTGACAGTGGTGCCAATTTCATGTCAGACCTGCTGGCTTGTCTGTGGAAGTACTGTGGGGTGAAGTATCTGAAGACCACCCCCAAACTAATGGTCTTATTGAGAGGTTCAACTCTACAATCAAGTTCATGCAACAGGCATTTGCAGATAAGTTTAAGAGGGAGTGGGACAAATATTTGCCCCATCTGTTTGCTTGCAGAGAGGTTCCCCAGGAGTCCACAGGTTCTTCACTCTTTGAGTTGCTGTATGGGCATAGGGTGAGGGGATCTCTAGATTTAATTTGTGATGAGTGGGAAGTTGAATGTGAACCTCAGAAGGAGTCTGTTGTGGCATATGTCCTAAACCTCAGGACAAGGCTCAGGGAACTCATGGGCTTGGCCCAGGAGAGCCTGGCAGAAGCTCAACAACAGGAAAAGTTGTGGTATGACAGGAATGCTTGAGCTAGAGAATATGCTGTGGGGCAGCAGGTAATGGTTCTCATTCCTGTCAGACACAACAAGCTGCAAGCAGCTTGGGAGGGACCCTACAAGATGGTAGGGAAGGTAAGTGATGTTAACTACATGGTGGCTGCTAGGCAGAAGGCAGGGGCACAAATTGTACTATGTTAACATGATGAAACCTTACCATGATAGGGATGCCCTTGTGTCGAGTATTTGCAGTGGATTGCAGGAGGAGTCTGAGGGAGATCTGGTGACTGATCTCAGTGAGGCACGGAATGACACCTCAGTGGAAGGGGTAGCAATGTCCCAGCAGCTATCTCCTACCCAAGTTCAAGAAATCCGAGCAGTGTTACAAGAGTTTGGGGACATGTTCACTTGGAAACCAGGGTGCTTCAACCTGGTGCAGCATCAGGTGGATACAGGACACCAAAAGTCTATTAGGCAGGCCCCTTATAGGGTGCCTGAGAGAATCAAATAGTCTCTGAGGGAGGAGATACAGGAGTTGTTGGAACTAGGGGTGATTCAAGAGTCCAACAGTCCCTAGGCCTCCCCAGTGGTGCTGGTGCCAAAGAAGGATGGCAGCACCAGGTTCTTTGTAGACTACATAAAAATTAAATAGTCACACAGAGTCAGATGCTCACCCTATGCCTAGGACAGATGAGGCCCTAGAGCAGCTGGGAGGGGCTAGGTATCTTACAACCATTGATCTTACCAAGGGTTATTGTCAGGTTACCTTGATTCCCAGTGCTAGAGAGAGGTCAGCCTTTGTGACTCCTTTTGGCTTGTATGAGTTCACAAAGATGCCCTTTTGGATGAAAAATGCCCCAGCAACTTTCCAGAGGCTGGTAGATCATATCCTAGCAGGAGGGTTTGCCCTTCCTTACCTAGATGACATTACCATCTACCACCATTCCTGGCAAGAGCACTTTCAACATGTCAGGGAGGTACTGGGCAGGGTTGACCATTAAGTCAAGCAAATGTCAGGTGGGTATGGCAGAGGTGTCCTACCTGGGACATAGAGTGGGGGAGTGGTAAGATCAGGCAAGAACCTGCCAAAGTGGAAGCCATTCAGGCATGGCCTGCACCTGTTACCAAAAAGCAGATGAGGGCATTCTTAGGGGCAGCAGGGTACTACAGAAAGTTTGTCCTCAGTTTCATAGTTTCATAGTGTCATAGTTTAGTACTAGGCTATCTGCCCTGGGACATTTATAAGCCTAGCCATAGTGATGTGGCTCTCGCCACCCCATGTAATGGTACAAAAGTGTACAGAATAGATTTAGAATACTGTGCCTCTGTCTAGTAGTGACACAGTGAAGACCCCCTTACATAATAGAATTAGTTTACTGTGCCTCTGTCTAGTAGTGACACAGAGATGACCCCCGGGGTAAACCTACAATCTCCCATCCACTCATCAAGATTTCTCTTGAAGAGAGTCAGTGAGGGGCTCTGTCTAACATGAACTGGGATTCTGTTCCAGAGTATGGGAAGCCTCTGAGTTATGAATCTGTCCCTCCAGCATGTCCTATTCATATTTGTGCTGAGGTCTAAATCTTTAGCTCTCGTGGTTCTGATGGATTTGGATTTTTTGAGGTGGAGCATGTCCATCAATTCCTGATTGGACATGGCCTTGTACGTCAGGCACAGATCACCTCTGAGTAGGTGGTATTCTACTGAATAGAGCTGGAGTTTCTTTAGTCTGGCAGCATATGACATATGTTGGAGACCCTTGATCCTCTTGGTGAGGTACTTTTGGGGTCTCTCCAGCTGTTGCAAGTGCCGGGTGAGGTACATACCAAATGGGGCATTGTACTCAATCATGGGCCTGATAAGGGAGGAGTATAGGGGTACAATGACCTCCTTTGATCTGGATGTGAATCCCTTCATGATAAGGTGGGCAAGGTAGAAAGTCTTTCTAACCACTTTGGCAATGTGGGTGTCAAATGAGAGGTCACTATCAGCTTGGGTCCCCAGGTCTCTGATTACTTTTTCCGTACTCAGTGGGTTATTGTCTATTTGATAATTTGTGGGTACTTTGTTTTTCCCAAAGGGGATGACTACATTTTTTGGCATTTAGTTTAAGGCCATGACTCCGGCACCAGTTGTCCGTTTCAGTGAGGCCTTTCTGTAGGATGTATGTGTCAGCTGGTGTATCGACTATGGCACCTAGTTTGCAGTCATCTGCAAACTTTGTCAGCCACAACCCTCCCATGTTTGCTTTCACATCTGAGAAATAAATGCCGAACAAGAGGGGTCCCAGGACAGAGCCCTGTGGGACACCACTTGTGACTGGCTTTGAGTCTGACATGGCTCCAGTGATTTTGACTTTATGGGTTCCATCCTTTAGCCAGATTGCAACCCATCTTGTGACACATGGATTTACATTTAAGCTGTTGAGCTTGTCTACGATGCCTGAGTGGGGTATTGTGTCGAAGGCTTTAGCCAAGTCCAGGTAGGCTGTATGGACTGCTTTGCCCTCGTCAATGGCTCTAGTGACTGTTTCAAAAAAGTCAACCAGGTTCAAAAGGCAGGATCTGCCCTTTACAAAGCCGAACTGGGTGGGATCAAGTGTCTGCACGTCCCCAATGTTTCTGTTTATGAGTTCCATAATGATTCTTTCCATAGCTTTGCAGACCAAGCTGGTTAAGCTTATGGGGCGGTAGTTTCCAGGGTCTGTAGAGGTGCCTCCTTTGTGGAGTGGGACCACTGTTGCTGTACGCCAGTGTTCAGGTACATATCCTGTAGTAAGGCTAAGGTTAAATAGCATTTTTATGTGCGGGTTTAGCTCCTCTTGGAGTTCACGTAGCACGCAACCCGGGATACCGTCAGGTCCCATTGATGCTATGTTTTTAGCTTTGCTGAGGGCGGTTCTCACCTGGACATCTGAGATGACAGGGTGGTTACATTCAGCTGGGATAAGTATTTCTTCTTTTGGGGGTGAGGGAGGGGAGAAATTTGCACTGAACCTGGCTGCCAGAATGTTGGCAATATCTGTGGGTTCCGTGTATTTTTTGTCATTGTGAACTAACTCTGAGCATATCTGAGGGTTTCCGCCCAGGTTTCTAACATAGCTGAAAAAGGCCTTGTGGTTATCTTTAGTGTCCATAGCGATTTTTCTCTCAAAGTTGGCCTTGGATGTTTTTATGAGAGAATGTAGCTTTCTACTAGTGCTGATCAGAGATGCCTTCTCTTTATGGGATTTTGCTCTGTCATGCAGTAGCTTCCTTATTTTGTTATACAATTTGTTTATGGCTGGGGTCCACCAGACAGGACGCCTGCCCTTGGTGGAGAGGGTCTTGGTTTTATTTGGGATTGCATGATCCATGCATTCTTGGAGATGTCCGTAGAAAGCATTTGTGAAGGATTCAGCATTGTGGGATGTGGTTTCCACTGGCCCAGTGGGCTTAAAGGATACCATCTCAGTCTTAAGAAGTGTAAAGTCGGCTTTTGGGAAGTTTTTCACTGTAGTCTTTTGTGTTGGGGGTGGAGGTGGGATATGTATATCCAGGGTGATTAGTTTGTGGTCAGATCTCACTAGTGAGGGGTATACTTGCGGTGTGGAGCACTTTGTCCCCATGTTTGTGATGATCAGGCCTAGTATATTATCTCCCCTTGTGGGAGAGGTGACTAGCTGTTCCACTGCATTTTAAATTTATGAATTCCAGGAACCTTTGGGCTAGGGTGTTAGGGCTAGAATAATGCACCCAGTCTATGTTAGGGTAGTGAAGTCTCCCAATATGATGGTGTTTGGTGAGACGTTCATATCCTCCAATGTCTTCAGGAATGCTGAATGGGGTTCCTGAGATTGGGAGGGTGGTCTGTAACATGCTACCAGTTGTATAGCAGTTTCGCCTACAGTTAGTTGCACCTGGATGGTCTCTGATACTTTATGTGTTGCCACTAACCTGGAGGTGTGGGTGTCCTTGATGAATATGGACACTCCCCCTCCCTTTTTGGATTGGCCCAAGTTTTGGGGCCGAAAAGCATGATACAAGGTATAGCCTGGTAGCACTGGGGTGCTCTCAGGAGCCTTGAACCAGGTTACAGTTACTGCACAAACATCGATGTTCTCCATACTGAGGAGTGCTTCGAGAGCCTGCATCTTGAGATTTAGACTTCTGGCGTTGAGCAGCATTGCCCTTAATTTTTTTCCATTTTTGTTTTCTAAGGAGGTGGGTTTGTCTTTTGAGCCTTGCCTAAAAAAGGCACTATGGGGGTGGCAAGAGCCTTAGCCAATATCTGGAAGCCCAGTGGTGAAAGGTGCAAGCCGTCCCTTGCGTGGCTTGTCCAGCATGTCATCCCAAGCAGACAGACATTGGATCCCCCTAGAATGACACCAGTAATTGAGCCAATTATTAAAGCTGATCATCTTGTCTTTGTATTGTGGCATCATTCTTGGTGAGGGCAAGATGCTGCTCAGGGTCAGGGTCATACCAGCCTGGGCTACATAATCAGAGAGCTCCTCTATGTCTCTTTTCATGTAATCCAGGGAGGTACGTCTCAGGTCATTCACGCCAGCATGAACAATGACGGAGTCATATTTGTACTTGCTTTGGAGTGACCTGAGTGCGTGTGTTATGTGGCGGATCCTAGCTACCGATAGGCAGCTTACCGTTACCCTCTCCTTGTTCAGCCTGGTAAGCGGAACGTCAGTGTGTCTGACTATAGAGTCACCTATTACTAGTGTATCAGGCATGGTGTTTGGCCTTAAGGGCTGTGATTGTTTGACACACTGATTTATTGAAATATGTGTTGCATGTGTTATGTTTTGAGGTGGTGGATTTTTGTGTGTCTGCTTTATGAGCCTCTGTTGTTTTGGTAAATTTTTTGTTAGAGCCTCCGAGTATGTCTTTGTGTTATTATGTGTTTGGTTTGCAGTTGTGGTAGGTCTATGTAGGACTGGGTTTGCTGTGTGTGTGGTTACCTTCTCCTCCTGTCTGGTCTTGCCAGTCCTGAGTTGAGAGAGTTCAGCCTCCAGTTTGGCTATATAGTTGCATCTCTCACATGTATTTGTGTTTATTGGGAGGAGGAGAGGGTTGTCTGTGTACATGAGACAATTGTAGCATTGTCTCAAGATTCCCAGATTAACCAGCTGAACCGGAGAGGATGCTAGTAATCTACCACTTGACATGCTAGAATATTATAAGGGAGTGCTGTGCCTTTAAGGGAAGTGGGTACTCACAGGGGTGGTAGGTGGATGTAGTGCTTACTTTAGTTTGAGAGTGCTTACTTAGAAGAGAGGTTTTGAGAACAAGTGCTAGGCTTATAATAAAGCGAGTAGACTGATTATTATAAGAGTAGAGCTTTAAGGGAAAATTTGATGAGCAGACTTGGCGGAGCCAGAAAAAGTTTAACCAGCGCTGTGCTATGCGCACAATCGCACAAAGCTATGCAAACGCGGATTTTAAACAGGGAACTTCAAAAGAGCTAGAAATGGTCCAAAACAACCAATTACTACAAGCTCTTGTGCTGAGGTCACTCCTTCACGGACAGATAGGCTGCTCAAGGCTCCCCACTCCCACTGGTGAGCAAAGAAACTTCCTTCTATCCAAGTAAGGCAATGGAAAACACAGGAAATACACCACAGCCCAGAATACAGCAAAGCCTGTATACTGGTCTAAACTAGTCGAGGAGAGGTGGGAAAACAAGGATATTACCATAGCTGCTCCTCTCACAGACCTGACAAGGAAGAACAGGCCAGATAAGGTAGTGTGGACCACAGCTTGTTAGTAGGCATTCCAGAAGCTTAAAGAAGCTTTGGGAGGACCCCCTGCATTAGCCAGTCCAGATTACAGCAAAGACTTTGTTGTGCAGGTGGATGCCTCAAACCATGGGGTGGGGGCTGTACTTAACCAGATTTCTTCAGAGGAAGAAGAGCACCCAGTGGTTTATCTCAGTCATAGTCTCCAACCCAGGGAGGAATGCTATGCAGCTGTAGAAAAGGAATGTCTAGCCATAGTGTGGGCACTACAGAAACTTCAGTCTTATCTGTATGGAAGAAAATTCACTGTAGTGACAGATCACAACCCCCTAACATGGTTACACAGAGCCAGCCAGCAAGTTGCTAAGATGAAGGCTAGGGTGGCAAGCATATATGTCAGTGCAGCACCGCAGTGAGATTAGCAATGCCAATGCAGATGGGCTTTCAAGACAGGGAATGGGGTAAGGTGTACTCAGATAGACCTAACCCCCTCAAGCAATGTTTCTCAGGAGTCACTTGAGCAACTAGCTTGAGTTCTCTGGGGGGGGGGGGTAATGTGTGAAGATAGGTGAAGGCTAGCCAGATAGAATTTTGTAGATAATTCTGTCATTTGTAAGTATTAATGCAAGCCACAGGCTTGTTCTCTTAAATGTGAAAAGACTGCATTGGATATTGAACTGCAAAAAATATAACAGTGCACTCTGCTGTAACAAAGCTAATAAGTCAATTCTTTGATGTCAAAATTCGGAGCCAATATGTCAAGAGGGAGGCATCCTGCCTATTGTTTTAACACCAGAGTTAATGGCTAGAATTTGCATTTATAAATTTCCTTTATTGCTCTGGTTTCTGACCAGGTGTAAAGAATGTAAATGTAGTTTCTGTTAGCCTGGGAACACCAGAGAAGTGTGAAGAATGATGAATGTGAAGCAGCTCTATGTTATCAATTTAAAGAGATAAAATCAGAGAGCTCATAGCATTTGGTCTTGAGAACATCTAACATCACCAGCATTGCTTTGCTCTATGTGTAAGTTATTTAGAACTGTGTTTTCTCTTAGAAATAGCTAGGAACTAGGAAGACTAGACTAAGTGTTTTTCTGTGTTGATGTTAGAACTTTTCCACGGTATTATTTTAAGTATTTCTCTGTGATCTCCGAACTCTCGACTAGCACTGAGTAGTAAGAAGTATTGGCTTGTGTTTTTATTAATTATTAAATATTTTTATGCCTTTGAACTGTGGATGTTTTATGTAGAGTTAATTTAAGTTCTAGAGTACATTGCATGTATATAGTGATGCCAAGTCACTCTAATAAGCCTTGACTGTTCATTCACACTTACCATTCAGTTAAAATTATTGCACAGTAATAATTGGACACCCTTTCAGAAAAGACTTTGTGTAACTGATATTAGTGGGTGGTGGCAGCTAGTACTACCTTTTAGACTGGACAGAAAAGGGGCACAGCTTGAGAACCTGTGCCAGCCCTTCCCCAGGAGTATCTGTGTGGTTGTATATAACTCATCTCATAGTGTGCGTGTCAGCTACTTGGGCAGGGACACAAAGCACTGGTTGGACAGAGAGGGTGATGGAGATTTTAGCATGCCCACTAGGCTGAGAGCTGGACCCTATAGCTGTGCCAGTGGGGAGTCTTATTGGGGACCTACAGAGAAAGGGAGAAACCAGCCCCAGACTTCCTGATCTCTGTGTGCTCTTAACGGAAATTGTACTTTACTGTGTGTATTTATTATTCTTTCCCTATATGGGTGCCCCTTCACTGGCGTTAGTGGTGAGTTTTGAGGCTCTTTGATTGCTGGGCCAGTGCACGAGCATCACAAAAAGTTTTACCTTTTCTGTGCTGTTATAAGCTGTGCATGTTTGCATGGCCTAACATTCATTCACACGCAGAGCTGATCAATGCTAAGCAGCCACATTACTGAATGAGACTTTTACACCAGATTTGACAAACTACCAACCTAGAAATACCTAGGATAAGTATTTTTGGCATTCTTACTGAGTTTTTTGGTTTAAAATCTAGTGGGAGTAGAAAAGGAACATGTACCTGCATCTACACCCCCACAAATTCCACAAGAACAAGTTCATAAGCCAGTATCTTAGACCAAGAACACTACTTCTATGGGGCCAGCTAACATACCAGGGTGCCTATCGGTTAGCATGAAACACGACTTGTTGGACTATCTGCAAAGGCTATTCTATTTTAGCCACAAAACAGGCTTTATGCCAGAGGAATGCAGAACAGCAGCAGTCATTTCCTTGCACAAAGGTAAGGTTTCAGTGGACCTGGGTAATTATAGACATATAACCCTGACCAGTCTTACTTGTAAGGCTATGGAAATTATCTTTATGGCACTAATAAATAGGGATATAGATAACATACAGGCTCTTGACTCTACCCAGTTTGGATTCATCAAGGGCACGTCCTGCTTACTTAATCTGGTTGATTAATTCAAAAAAATCATTGAGGCAACGGACTTGGTCAAATCAGTTTACACTGCATATCTGGACCTTACAAAAGCATTTGGCACCAACCCACAGTCAAGCACTGCAGATAAACTCTCATTAAATGTTAACCCCCTATGTAACCTGTTAGCTGGTAAAGGGGTTCTGTAAAAGAACCCATGAAGTAAGCTGGATGTTTCTACTTCATCCAAAAGACCTTTCACTAGCAGAGTTTCCCAGGGTTCAGTCCTTGGACCACTCCCCTTTGGCATTTACTTCTCAGGGTTAACACTAATGTTAAAGGTTTGTGGCTGACCAAGTTTGCAGATGATTGCAAACGTGACCTTCATGCACAATCTAGAGGACATCAGGATCCTTCAAGAGGCCCTGTGCCGAAAAATAGCTGCTGTCAAAACCATGGAGAAAAAAATGAATGCCAAGAAATGTATAATCATATCCTTTGGCAAGCATGACTTCCCTTGTAACGATTCCTCTGACAAGTCTCCCCTAAAAACTGATCCCATGGTTAGACATCTGGGAACCTGTGTTAGCAACAAACTGCCCTTTGATAATCACATATCCATTATTGTAAGGAAATCCTTTTTCTTCACACAGCTTATATCTAAGGGAATGTCATCCAGATCCAGGGATATAATTGTTCCACTGCATTCAGCACTCATTAAGGCCTTTGCTGAATATAATGCTCCTTTCAGTACATACCTGTCCAAACACTTGTTACAACTGGAACGATTTCAACACTGTCTCACTAAAAAATGAAGGGCCTAAGTTATAATATGCAGACCGGCTCAAAACCTTGTCTGTCCTCTTCATACTATACAGATTATTGACAGACAACCTCTGCCTTGCCTATAGAGCTTCAGCAGATACAGTTCTATCACATGCACAATGGTATCACAGATATCTGCTCAAGAGACCTTAATCTGATTTGCAAAACTAACAGACCATGCTGAAGGGATAGGTATTTATCCCAGCGAATACCACTCCTATGATACTGTCTTCTACGTCACATAAAGCAGAGGACTTTTCTTACTGTGTTCAAGCATAATTTGAATGAATGGATGGGTAACTGCAAATTCAACACAGTTTAGCACAATTGGCCCTCCTGGACAGTTGAAACATGTAATCACCCAAACATTTACTTGTTTGGCTCATCTTTAGATATTCATAGTCAAAATATAAGAGAAAAATTACCATAGGAATGTCAGGCTAGGCTTCTTAAGATCCTTAGACATCAATAGCCTAGTAAGTACCCATGAACGTGTGTGTGCCTGGAAAATATTTTTTAAAATACCAATTTCATCTGAACTTCAAATATAAGCATCTTAAGAACTACTGAAAAATATCACAAAGCATTTTGCATGCATATGACCTTTCTGAGTTTCAGAATGTGGTCACCAGTCATGCCTGAGCAGGAGATTATAGAAGAATGACTAGCTATTCAAATAGGTATTGGTCATTTTAAGCAGAAACTAATTAAATATATATACACATCACCATCAGCTTCTGATGTTTGCAATTATAATACTCTACTTATGCTTAAAATGTAAACACAATTAGGTTAGTACAAAGTCAATGACATATTGACAGTATTACAAAATGAAAAGTTCAGTTAGATCCAGATTGCCTCAGTTTCTCACTTTATAACTAAAAAAAATGTCAGCTGCATCATATTTATTTAGCAGACATAAATGCCAAGTCTGTCTAGGGGTGTATGACACTCTTAAGGTCACTGAAATACATCCTGCTGAGTTTCAGAAGTGCTTTACGGATGACTTAAAATGATGGCAAAATCTGCAGAAAATCTTTTCAGTTCAATAACAGTATTCCTTCAGGGGCTTATGTTTTGGCAAATGGCCTACAGTGGAAACATATAATGTGACTGATTTTATAAAACATGAACAGGTCTGGCTGGGGGAAAACATCTCAGTTTCTAAACCTTAAGGTCAGAATATACTTTTGTTAAATATGTATTTGTTATTCTATTCACTGCCTTTAATAAATTTCCAGAGACACTGGACCTGCTAATAAAGCATGTCCATGAATAGTTCTTTCTATGGTATATTTCAGACCCTGGATCCTGTGCAGAGGTTTAAGGAATTTGTCCCTTCTGCTTATCCATGTAAAGGTTTAATGCTCTGATGTTACCCTGTTCAAATATTGACAGAGAATGTATGCATTTCTGAACTGTCGAAACGCATGTCTCTTCTCTGCGCTGCATGATTCTGATGCACTTCCTTCAATTACGTGGGTAAAATATATCACAATGTAGCCAAGGCTCCCATCTAAAAACAGTGCTATCTATGGTAAGACTAAATATTCATCTGCATTATGAAACAAATAATTAAAAGTGAATGTTAAACAACATTGTGATTCATTCTAAACTTCCCTCCCCAATTTACATATCTGGTAATTAACTTGCATAATAGAAAAATCTTGAATCTTGTCTTACTCTTCTTTGCCAGTAGGGAAATGTCTCCATACTTTAAGATGAGATAAATGATTCTTGAAACATTTCTCTGATAAGCTGGAACTTACCTATTGGATATAAATCTAGAAAACACAAAAGTACTTTGCATTCTAGAATGGCATTTAGGAGGTTTAGAATTTAACATAATGTTGTAATGAAAAAAAAAAGAGAGGTCTGAAATCGGAGAAAGAAGATTTACCATTTCTTTCCAGCCAGTCTAAAAATATAACAATTCCTAGTCCAACCAAAAAAGCGAAAGTAAGTATGCCTAGTTAGATCAGTGCTAACATTTCAGATATAAAGTTAGATTCATGCAGTGCAACTTTCAGGGCTACAGTGGCCACTTGAAAGTGTGTCAATTTGTGTGAATTTTTGCATTCTAATTTTAATATTCTACAAGTTTCAAATGTGCTTATTGTCCTGTACAACCAGGTTATCATTGTAGTCAGCTAGTTTCCAATATTTACATTGGTAAGCACAACTACTTTGGGTTTAGAAAGCGCAAAATATACATTTCTTCCATCATTTCTGACTTTAGATCTTTTCATTAAAAGTTTCTGACTTCTCTCCTGGAAAGTGAATGTTGATCTAGCCCATAAAAACTTCCAGTCTAGTTCCTACTTAAAAGCAATCCATGTTCAAATGAAAACCTTTCTTCCATGGTTCTCTGACAATCTGCTGCTTGGTGATTATTCTAAATGACTGACATGAGAAATGGACAGTGGAAAGTGCAGATACCAAAAATTGCTTTGTGTAGTGTGAAAAGATGAAGTATGCATTCAGAATAGTTGCTGCAGATCATTTTTTCAGACATCATATATTTTTGATAAGTACAAGAGCTCTATGGAAAAGCTGATATAAATAGTTAATGGATACCTTATATTGTCTTGCCACACAGAGAAGCTGGGGGTTGATGTAGTAAATTGATATATGTTTTATCACCCATTTTATGCATAGCTGAAGTACAAACCACTGAGTTATTCTTTTTTTTACTCAATTTTTTTTCCATAAAACTGAGATACTAATTCAATACATTTTGATAACTGAATAATGTGAGTATTTGTTGAAGAAAACATAACTATGTACACTATTTACAAAGGCCTAAAGTAAGTTTTATAACAGTTATATTCCTAGTAAAGGAAACAAATAAAAATCAAATATATATGCAACAATTTTAAAATCATTCAAGACTGACTGAAGAATATTTATACCATGGCAAAAAAGTAATAATAAAACAGTAGTAGTATATTTAATCTGAATAAAAAAGACTATGTTAAAATGGGCTGCATGCCTGTGTCATCAATCAAAATAACTGTATATAGAATCTTAATTACTTGCTCTTCAGACAGCATATGAGAAATTATTTTATGCAACGTTTTGAAAACACTTGCTTTTAAGAAGAATATTTCCTTAAATGCACTTTTTTTTACTCGATGGCAAGTGCATGCAAAAGTTTATGGGCCAGGACCACTTACTTTTGTTTAACATGCGCTTGCTTAACTTTAATTTGCTATGTGATAAAGCACAGTAACACCAACCGAACTAAGCTGATATATGTGTATATTGCCCGACTGCAGTCTTACTCAGTAGCAATAACCAGTCAGTTAAGTAACTTAATGGGGAATAAAATGACCAAGTAAATGTTTCTAACCAGGGCCAGCTTCATTAATGCCTACACTGTGTACATGATTTGTATTCAAGAACATCCCTACCACATTTGTTGCGATTTCTAGTCACTCAAAGATTATACATTGTACACGTAGTCTATAGTTTGTAGAAACCTTTGTGAATCCCCCCTCGATATTTAATGCTGCAAGAAAGTCCGCATTCCATCCAGGACAAGGATTGCCCTAGTCTGGGCCCATGCATTCTTTAAGTCTTTTCTTGTCTTTGATACCGCCAATTATCTGGGAAATTGTTTACAGTCAGTTACCACTTGTTTAGGAAAAAAAACATACCCTTGTATCTCACCTAAAAAATCCACCTTGTATCTTTACATTGGGTCTTATTATTCTCATGTACCTCTTTTTCTAAAAGCAAACTATACCACACAAATTGTGCAGACTACCTTGGGTTACTAAAATGTCATATTATACTCCACCTCCTTTCTTCAAGACTGTATATTAAGCTCTTGCAGTCTTTCTTTACATGAAGGCCAGTACCACATCTGCTTCACTTGTCCTGCCTTTTCAGTCTTTATCTCTGTGAAATGATGTCTCCAAAACTACAATCATTTATCAAGATGGGATGTTACCAGCTGCCCATATATTAACTTCTTATTTTCTAGTGGTCATGCCTCTTCCAATACATGCATCATGTCATATCCTCTCATATTGCTCTACACACTGTCTGCTTACCTTTACATTATCTGAGTAACCCTAGATTCATTCTAATGTTTTGTTGCTACTGCTTCCTATCTAGCTATTTATTCCTTTCACATGAACCCCAGAATCCTGAGATGTTCTTGTGCAGAAGTCTGAGACTAGTTGGATAATCTCAGGAGCCATTCCAGATACAGGTCTATTTTTCCTGAGGAAGGAATGCCTTTTGCATGGAGGTACCCAGAAGGCACTCTAGAAACACTATCCTCTGAGAAGATGTCAAGGAGGAGTTTAGAATGTTGATCTGGAATCCTAGACTGAAAATAAAAATTCTTACCCTTGTATGTGACCCAATACTTTGAAAAAGACTCTGCAAAGATAAGCAAGTCAACTAAATAAAAAAAGAAACTGTGAATGCCCTGCAGATTACAATGGACTATCACAGTAGCTAAGCATTTTGTGAACACCTTTGGAGCACTAGACAATCCAATGCATAATGCAATGAACTAATAATGAACACCAGGCACAAAAAAACTTTGAAAACTTTTGCAATCTGTTGCAACAGGACTATGATAAGTATCCTTCAAATCTAGTGTTACCAAAAAAATTGAAAGGAGGAATGAGAGGTAACAGAGTTTGTAGGGACAGCATTTTCAGCTTTGGAATGTTCACAAACAGGTTGGGAAAGGACAGGTAGAAGACTAACTATGAGAGAGATCCTACTTTGGTACCAGAAAAATTCTTGAATAAAAATCTTTTCATCACTGCTCTGAAGGAGCTAGTTTTATCACGTCAACAGAAACCATTTGGTTAATGACTGGAAAAGACAGGGAAGTCTGATTTGGAGGATGATGGAGAATCCCTTCAAATGGAGGCAGGTTTTCCCACTGCCACCTCCCACCCTCTTGAACAACTTAGACAACAATTTGTCGCTAAAACAAATTGAAGAACTAGACTCTGGGGCAGGTTTAAGGGAATATGAGTGGGGAGAAAGGAAAAGAAAATGCTGCAAAAGTTATTCCATATTGTTAGACTGTCCCTTTTTCTGGAAGGGTCCTTCCTTCTTCTTTGAACCTTCCTGTCACTGCTTGTTAGAAGCGTTTTGAGACTTGTTTATATTTGGTTTGTAAAAAGAACCTGCTCATAACAGAGGCAGAGGCTGCTGCCATAGAAGCAGACTCAGCATAGTCATAAGAACACTTTAAAGGGTGCTCAACTAACTGGGAGGCAGAACTTTCTGAAGAGGAAAAACTGCCAGTAATGTTCCTCATATTGTCAAAAGAAGCTAAAATATAACATGCGAGTCTGATAATTTAGAATTATAAAGGCTAAAGTGGCAGAAGAATAAATTATGTTTCAAAATCTGTCAAAAGATTTCCCATTCTTGTCAGAGGGAGAGGAATTAGTATTAACTACATTTTTCTTGCAGAAGAATTTGACACAAGTAGCTGCAGAATCAAACTTAGGACTAAGACTGAAGAACTTAAGTTTGGCTTTTTAAGAGCTACAGACTGACTGTCAGTCATATTGCAGGCAATACCAAAAACATCCTCCAAAGTTGTAAAAGAGGGGAAATAACAGCAGGTTGTGAACACTCACCTTGTAATAAAGCACAGTATTTCCTCAAAGAAGCAGGACTGTCAGTTTGTTCCCACTTGAAACATTTTATTCATTCTAGAAATATTTTTAGAAAATGAAAACTACTCCATAGGACATACTGAGGAAACACGGTCTTCAGAGTTAGAATAAAGTACTTGGGTAGAAATATCAGAAGATGCCCTATACCAGTCTCTTTCCTGGTCATCAGACAGGGAATCCTCAAAAACTGAGGGAACGGACTTATTTTTTTCCACAGAAATTCTAGTCACCTTTAAGAGGTTTTAATGCCTAAAATAAATCCTAAGACAAACCAATAAACTCTTCCTTATAAACAGAAAAATAGTCCAAGGAAGATAAATGTTTAACTTTTTTTGTCTTTTTTTTTCTAAAGACACCTCTATAAGGATACTTAGTCTAGTATGGATCTTCAGTCTGGGCACCAGGTATCTTAACCCTACTATGTAGGGAAGCCCTCCTCGACTGCCCCTCTGGGAGCAACAAGAGTCACTCTACCATGCCAGCCAAGGGCACCTAAACATCTGCAGAGGATGAAGCTAACCTCGGATTCATAGTGGCTGAAGAAGCTATACCAGAAGGATACAGAGAGCAAAGTGAATGGTTTGAGGTTCTAGTAATGACCACAGCAGTGCTGAAGCAGTCATCCATCCACTGCTGTGCAGGTGAGGAGCTCACCTCACTGGCAAAGCAGGCAGCCACCCCCCCAGTAGCTGTGGCACAGGGTGAGCTCACTGTGCTGGCAGGAAGCAGTCATCCACCAGTAGCTGTGGCACAGGGTGAGCTCACTGTGCTGGCAGGAGCACCCAAAGAGTTTTCTTTTTAATGGGTCTGATTGAAGGCAGAACAATGGGACAAGCTTGCTGTCCCATGATTCCACTGGAAAAAAGAGCCTGATTCATGGTTAGCACAGCTAGAGTGAGTCAGTGACAAGTAAGTCTGCTAAAAGTAGTGTTCACAAATAAAATCCCAAAGCACATTTGCCCTTGTCAAAACACAGTAGGTCCCAATAAAATAAGTACAAGGTTTTCCATAAAATGTGCTTAAATTAATCAGACAGTAAAAATTAAAAGTAGCAGGTAAACAGTCTGTCAGACCAACTTGTATCAACACAGTCCCTCAGAACAAACAAATCTCAGTAAAAAAACACTGTTTCCCACAAAAATGCACATTTTCAAAGATAAATATTGGTGAAAGGTTTTCTCCCAAATGGAGCTTATCTGCTCAGTAATGAAAGACCAATAGCTGACCATTGATCCTCTGAAGCCTGCAAGAGGAGCATTTTCTAAGGGTGGAAAGTACTCAGGATACCAATTTTCTACACTCAGAAGCTTATGCTAATAGCAGCCTGGGCTCATATGGAGGGTGCCCAAGGTTGTGGACGATTGGCAGGATATAACCCATGCAGCGAAGGCTACTGCACCACTGATTTAGTGAATGAACATCTCTTTTTCTGCCATAAAAGGAGTTTGTCAAGTTAAAGACAAATCCCAGCAAATCTTCCCTTCCATAGAAACTGAGACAGGAGAAGCCAAGCTTTTTAAGTTTTTGTTTTCCTTTCCCAGGGGATCAATGTTGAAGGACTGGTCCAAGGCAGGCACATTATCCCATGGCTTGAACCCAAGCTCCCTATCCCAGCTATGCAGTAGACCTTCGCTTGAGACTGGCGTGAGTGTGCCCCAGAGTCAGGTATGTTTCAGTCTTATGCTTTAGTGAAAGGATGTAAAGTACATGTGTGAACACTGCCTGCATTGAATAGAACTAATGATAGGCTGATGTAACCCATCACACTGTCAATTAATCCAGCTTTGATGTTTACAAATTGTGTGCTATGTCCTGTCCATTAATCCAGCTCTGCTGTTTACAAACTGTGTGCCATGTCCTGTCTGTAGATCCAGTTCTGCCTTTCACAAATTGTGTGCCATGTTCTGTCCATAGATCCAGCTCTGCTGTTTACAAATTGTGTGCTATGTCCTGTCCATTAATCCAGCTCTGCTGTTTACAAATTGTGTGCTATGTCCTGTCCATTAATCCAGCTCTGCTGTTTACAAATTGTGTGCTATGTCCTGTCCATTACTCCAGCTCTGCTGTTTACAAATTGTGTGCCATGTCCTGTTCCTTAATCCAGCTCTGCTGTTCATAAATTGTGTGCTATGTCCTGTCCATTAATCCAGCTCTGCTGTTTACAAATTGTGTGCTATGTCCTGTCCATTAATCCAGCTCTGCTGTTTACAAATTGTGTGCTATGTCCTGTCCATTACTCCAGCTCTGCCATTTACAAATTGTGTGCCATGTCCTGTTCCTTAATCCAGCTCTGCTGTTCATAAATTGTGTGCCATGTCATGTCCATTCTCCTCCCATTATCATGACTGTTATCATTTTTAGTGCATCTATATGGCAAGAAAAAGTAAAACTGAATTTAAGTGCTGAACATTAAATAAACTGTCAGTCTTACAACTAATAAAGATTAGAAGAAATATATTTTATAGTGAATAAGCATTCTATCATAAAATGCCAGGTTACACGAAATACATTTTTCAAGTGCACAGTGCAAACTCTGGAATTTTACAAAATTTTCCTTGGGAAAATGAAAAATGGTGTCTTTGACAACCATTTGTTGAAATTCAAAAAGGTTTATCTCAAAGTAGAAGCCTTCACTCAGAAGGTTTCGGTATAGTGGCAAGCTTTGCCAATTCAGAGAGGTCTTCTGCTATGGTTTTCCCTAGCATGAGCCATAGTGCAGAGTGGTTTTAGTGGGGAAGCAACATGCAACAGTACATGACAGCAGCTAATGTAAATTAGCCATATATGCTCTCCCTCTGAAATGGCAGAATGGCAAAAGCTCATGGATTTCTTTTTTCTCTAGAAGGAAAAGGGAAGTCTAACTTTTGATGGCAGTTACCCATTACCTCCTATGGGAGCAGTCATGAGTATGTGTATGCACAAGTGTGTGCATGTCTATAGGGAAATTAATGCAGCTGAAAGAATGTGGGTGTATGTGTGTGAGTGTGTCTGTCTCTCTGCCTGCCCCCCCAAAAGAGCAAATGTCTATCCTAACAGAGTGTAGCCTTCCTAAGATCACAGATGCACAGGTGAGAGCTGCCCTCTCCAAAGCTAAAAACACAGCATCAATGGGACCAGATGGTGTCCTGGGCTGCGTCTTACACGAGCTCCAAGAACAACGAAACCCTCATATAAAGTCACTGTTCAATCTCAGCCTTACTACAGGATATGTTCCCAAGGAATGGCGTACAGCAACAGTGGTCCCACTCCACAAAGGTGGTGTCACAACAGACCCCAGAAACTATTGCCCTATAAGCCTGACTAGCCTGGTCTGCAAAGCTATGGAGCGTATCATCATGAAAATCATAAACAAAGACATTGGGAGCCTCCAGATACTGGATCCTACCCAGTTCAGCTTCGTTAAGGGCAGATCTTGCCTCTTGAACCTGGTCAACTTCTTTGAAACAGTTACCAAAGCCATAGATGAAGGGAAGGTAGTTCACACAGCCTACCTGGACCTCGCAAAGGCCTTTGACACAATACCCCACTCGGGCATCATAAATAAGCTCACCAGCTTAAATATCAACCCCTATGTCACAAGATGGGTTGCAAACTGGCTCAGGGATAGAACCCACATGGTCAGAATAGCAGGTGTCATGTCAGACTTTAAACCAGTTACAAGTGGTGTCCCACAAGGCTCAGTCCTGGGACCTCTCTTGTTTGGTATATATTTCTCCGAGGTACAGGCTAACATGGGTGGACTATGGCTGACCAAGTTCGCAGATGACTGCAAACTGGGTGCTATAATCGACTCTCCGACTGACACAAGCATCCTCCAAAAGGGTCTCACAGAGACGGATAACTGGTGCCAGAGCCATGGCCTAAAGCTAAATGCCAAAAAATGCATAGTCATCCCCTTTGGAAAAAACAAAGTGCCCACAAATTGCCACATAGGTGGTAATCCATTAAGTACAGAAGTAATTAGGGACTTGGGGACCCAAGTAGATAGCAATCTCTCCTTTGACAATCACGTTGCCAAAGTGGTTAGAAAGACCTTCTATATAGCCCACCTTATCATGAAAGGGTTCACATCTAGATCAAGAGAGGTCATTGTGCCCCTCTACTCATCACTTATCAGGCCCATAATTGAGTACAATGCCCCATTTGGGATGTACCTTACCAGACACCTTCAGCAACTGGAAAGACCCCAAAAGTATCTCACCAAGAGGATCAAGGGGCTCAAACAGATGCCCTATGCAGTTCGGCTAAAGAAACTCCAGCTCTACTCAGTTGTGTACCGCCTACTCAGAGGCGATCTGTGTCTGACGTATAAAGCCATGTCCAACCCAGAATTAATGGACATGCTTCACCTCAGGAAATCTAAATCCCTTAGAGCTACATGCTCCAGGGGCTTGAACCTCAGCACAGAAATAAATAGGACATGCTGGAGGGACAGATTCATATCCCAGAGGCTCCCCTCACTCTGGAACAAAATCCCAATCCATGTCAGGCAGAGCCCCTCACTGACCCTCTTCAAGAGAAATCTTGACGAATGGATGGGAGATCGTAAGTTTACCCCTGGGATCTCTTCTGTGTCGCTGCTTGACAGAGGTACAGTAAACAAACTTTAAAAGGGCTACCTTCTGTGACCTACTATACAGAGGCACAGTCAACTAATCTAAAAGGGTGGCGAAAGCTAAACATACTCTTGCGAGGCTTATAAATGCCCTAGGGCAGATAGCCTAGTATCAACTTATGAACCTAAATGTCTGAAAACCATTAACATTTTCAAACATTAATCTCATTCCTAAATTTATTTGTACTCCTGTGAAACATTTTTGTCCAGTTTAAAAATGAACCTATGTCATCTCCTCTTTTGGGTTTTAGAATACAAGAAGAGACTATTTTTTTTTGCTTTCAGTTTATGGCCTGAAGCTTAAGAGAAGGGGCTGGGCAATTTCTATGACACTCCACTTGGGTTCAACCTTGGGTTTTATTTTAATTAAGCCATCAGCAGAAGTGGCAATTCCTGTTCTTGATTCCCCCTGCTAAGTCCCTGGCATGTTCTGGGTCTGGAAACATGATGTCCTATTAGGAGAGTAATGTTTAACACTTATTTCTTAAAATCTGCAGCTCATATGGAAATTGTTTTTAAGCCACTATCTTCTGACAGCCTGTAACAAACTTAAAAAAGTCATATTATGGTTAATTCATAGCTCTGCTTTTTTGCTGACCTGCAAACATCAGCTGTGTGAAGTTGTGAGATATCTTAATTTATTTCACTTCCAGCAGTTTACTTTTCATTTGGAATCTCTTCAAATATAATTTACACATTAGGTAGCTGACATTTACCATGTACACATTTTACTTTGAAGCATTTTGAACATGTAAAAATAGTAGTTAGAATAACATTATTTTAATAGACTAAATATATAATAAATACTGACATTCTATAAATGTAGCATAATATTTTACTTACTAATAAATGAAACTGTATTGGTTCCATTTGTATCTACAAAAGGTAAACAACATCTGACTGTTCTTCCTACACTGTTACTGAACATATTAGTTGACTTCTTTTTTCACTGTTGTTTTTCTTGCACTTACACTGCCTCCTGCTGTGTTGTCTGCCATTATCCTGTTTTGGCATTCATGCACTTCTGTGTTCAGTGCATGCTCACCATTCTTATAGTGCCCTGGTGTGCTAGCAAGCCACCTGCTTCTTTGCCCTCACTAGATAATTTTGACCTGCCCACTATTACGTACCACTTTAAGGTCAGATTATTTTGTCTTCCTCTGGAGTCATACTGGTTTTGCATTGAATCTGCTGGTGGCCAGGTTGTTTTGCACTACTCTTATTCCATTCTTGTCTATCATTGTACATGTATAGCTTCTTGCTTCATTGTCTGGTATCTGCTGATTTTCTACATTAAGATAACCTTCTGTGGCCTTCATATCTTATTTTCATCATATTAGTCACATCATTTGGTAATTGCCTGTGCTTTTTGCACTTCTTGATGGGTTTTCCATTTTTTGCATATTCACTGCTTTTTATTGGGTTACCTGTTACTAATTTACTTGTTGAGTTTCCTATTTGCTATCGTGTGTCTGCATTTAAAGCTACAGTCTATTGCCTCCATGCTTTGCTTTGTCACATTAGTCAAGATTTTCTGTCATAGCCATTACTGTAGAGTGTATACAGTGAACCAGTAACTAATAATTACAGTGAACTAGTGATTAATAACTAATAGATCCAGACAGTGAACTAGTAACTAGTACTTAACTGGCCCACTGACAGTATCATGTCTTGCTAATACTGCATCTTGATATAGTCAGTAGTGGACATTTCTTTCCTTCTTGGGAGTGGGTTACTGGGTGTATTCCCATCCCAAATGTATCCAGGATTGGATCTCCTTCTGTGTGTTTACTGTGTAAATACCCCACACTTCTGACAGGAAACACTTTCTTATTCATATCTAGTCAAATTACTCAAATCCGTATCATTCAACTTCCACTATCACCATAATGACTTTTTTAGGCAGACTCTGTCTTCTGGTATACTGACATAGCAAATTCTGATCTGGCTTGTATCACAGTGACACTGCTTGAGGCCTTTCTGACCCATGAGCACATACTTGTATGTGTAGTTTCTGAAGTGGGGTTTCATTCAGAGATAGAAATACCTCTATACCTGGGTTTAGTGCTTACCATTCATTCAGGCCTTCCTGGAACTATGGAGGTATGTTGTATTCATATGCAGTCTTATTACCTCTCACTAGATTTAGCGCAATACCAGACTAGAACTTCGAATCTTGGTGGAATCAAAGACGACTAACTACAACGATACTGATAATTTCAAGTCAACCTCCATGTCTATGAGTGACCATAACAAATACTTAAACTAGTTACAGAATATACTAATTTTACCCAATGCAGTAATCCTAGGGAACTCGAATTACACATCCATTAATTGTCAACCCTACACCTCAAATATTTCCAATGAAGTTTGAAATTTGACCTTAATCTCTATGATAGGGTTTTCCTAGCTAAAAAGGAAAAAACGCTCAAGGGAAAACTGAAAAATCTTTATACCAAGCCGATCTGGTTTGTCCAGTGGCAGTAATACCAGAATGGAGTGCTGAAGGTCTTAGGTTTGAACCCTAAATGTGAGCTAATAGTTTACTTCCATACTTTAGAATCTTTCACAATAATAATCTGAGATTAACCAGTAAAGATCCCAAATGCACTCATGGCCTGCCACATTTTTGGGGTGGGATGATTTTTTTTCCAGCCTCACCAGAATTCTAACTTTTCAGTCATTTGTCTGTATTTCATTTAAATGATTATATAATTTGTCAACACTAATTAATGAATTCCATTTTGAAATAGGAGTTGATGTGGAGTTAATTGATTAATCAACTAATTTATTTATACACAGATGTCCCCCTCTCAAACTGGACAAGGAGAAGGTCATGGTCAGGTGCCAGGATCGACAAATCATGCATGCACTCAAGTCACTCAACAAGTACTGATATGACTCTGTCATATCCATGTTGGAGTGAATGACTTCCGACATAACTCTCTGATTATATATCCAGGCAGGTATGCCTCTATCCCTAAGCAATATTCTTCTCACCCAGGATGATGCCACAATATAAACAAAAAATGATAGACTTCAACACCGGTGTCAGCCTGGGAGGATATGGTAGACAGACCTTGCTGCTTTGCTACAGATGGTGTGTGAACCTGCACCCCCCCACCCCATGCTTTTTGATACTAGCAAAGGCCCTTGCCTGCCCCCATACCACCTTTTTTAGGCAATGACAAAACACATTTTCCAATATAAAATCTAATTGAGACAAACTCAGGGTTGTGCTGCTTAATGCTAGGAGTTTAAACATTAAACTGCACTCCCTGGAAGCACTCCTCATCTTGGAAGATGCTGACATCTGTCCAGTTTCAGAGACATGGTTCAAGTCCTCTGGAGCACCCCAGCCATGCAAGGCTACAATGCCTTGCACACGTTCAGACCTCAAAATGAACATGAAGGAACCAAAGGTGGAGGTGTATTCATCTTCATTAAAATCAAATAGACTGAGACTGATCAAACAGCATGACTCTCTTGAACTACTCCATGTCCAATTACCTATTGGGAAAGTACCATACCGCATCATGAACCAGGATAAGTACACCACCTACCTCAGTTTACTGGAATCCCTCACCATACAGCTCAACACCTTAGTCATGGGAGATTTCAACCTACTTCCATAGACTGGGGGTCATACAGAAGCAAAACCATGCTTGCCAGTGATTTCTGGATTTTGTTAAAACAAATGCTTTGGAATGGATAGTTTGCATCCCCACTAGGGGCTCTAATGTTGTGGATATAGTACTCACCAACATGGAGGGGGATCTCTGTACTTCCACATGCATGATGCCCTCCCTGGTTAGGTCATCGGATCATAGGTGGTTACTAGGCTAACGGCTACCCAGGGCTTTTACAAGCTTTGCCAAGTTCAACCCATATTCCCAAGGGTGTCTGGTATAGGCAGACACAAAAATCAGCACCTTTTGCCTCTGTCCAAGGAGGACACAGGTGGAACCCCGGGGTGAATTTCCAGTTACCCACTCAGTCATCCAAATTGCACTTAAATACGGCCAATGAGGGGCTTTGTTTAACATGAATAAGAAGCTTATTCCAAAGGTGAGGCAACCTATGTGAGACAAATCGGTCTCTTGAGCAAGTTCTGTCACATACTAGGTTAAGGTCCTTTGAGTGAGTGACCTATGTGTCATTTGACTTGTGAATGTGCAGCATTTCCATCAAAGCTGGGTCAGATATTGCTCTATAGGCAAGGCACAGGTCACCTCTGAGCAATCTATATAATACAGAGTAAAGTGACAATATCATCAATCTGTCCTCATAAGACAGATCTTGAAGACCTTAAATTTTCTTCATAAGGAACCTTTGTGGTCTTTCCAATTGCTGCAGGTGTTTGGAAAGGAACATACCAAAGGGAGAGTTGTACTCTATTATTGGCCTGATGAGGGAAGAGTACAGGGGAGTTATAACCTCTATTTTTCTGGAGGCAATGCCCTTACTTATGAGATGAGTAATATAAAATGCCCTTCTTACCACTGTGGAGACATGGTGATTGAAGTTACGGTTTCTATCAACCTGTGTGCCCAGATCTCTCACCATTGACTGTGTACTTAAGGTATTGCTATTGATGTGGTAGTTTGCAGGAACATCACCCTTGCTGAAGGGCTAGATAATGCATTTTATTGCATTAAGTTTAAGACCATGACTTTGGCACCAGTCATTAGTCTGCGTAAGACCTTCTTGCAGGATGTTGACATCGCTTGGGGTTTCAATGATCTCTCTCAGTTTAAGGTCATCAGCAAATTTTGTCAGCCACAGTCCTTTAGCTGATGACTGTAAACTGGGAGCAATCATTGAAACTACAATACCACAAATCAGTCTTATTTGAAGTACTGGAACTGATACCTTCACCAGAACAAAAATTATAAAAAACTATCAAAGCTAACTGCAGCCTACTAAGCTTTGGTATAAAAAGATGCATACCACCTGCAATCATAGACATCAATAATCATGATGCAGAAGTGTACACAAATGTTCTGTACAAACACTTAAGCAACTGCATAAACTCTGCTGTATCTGACTGGATCAAAACCAGGTATTCCCGTAAAAAACAAGCCTCTGTGGTGGACTTCAAGTATAACTAGATTATATAACAAGAGGAAGAAACTGCTGTCGAAAAGCAAGAGGGATAGCACTCTACAGAGGTAGAGTTCCCTCCTAAGCCTAAACAAGAACATCAGAAATCTTGTAAAGTCTTCTAAAGCAAATTATGAAACTAAAATTGCATCCCTAGCCAAGGATAATCATAAGGCATTCTTTAACTACACCTTAAGTCTAAAAGGGAATGCCCAGTTATGTGCTGAACTAGTTGTAGATGGGATCACTCATACTACACTGGAAGATATTGTCAACCTGCTGACAGATTCAGTGCAAATTTCACTCTCCTATCCCCACCTACCATATCTCAAAGCATACCCGACTCCAGCCCTCTGCCTAGTATCTCTAGAGAACAGGTCATCTCTACAAACAACATGGCTTCAATGGGACCAGATATTATCCCAGGTTATTTACTAAGCACTAAACTCTACTCTGCTCGACCCTCACTTGGCACTTGCTTTAATCATAGCTTGAGACCTGGCTATGTTCCTGTAGAATGGAGAACAGCAACAGTAATTACCCTGTACAAAGGGGGGCCATCAACTGACCCTGGTAACAACAAAGTCATAAGTCTAACCATTCTCATCTGCAAGGCCATGGAAAGAATTATCATGGACCTTATCAACAAGGACATAGGTGACTTTCAAATTCTGGACCCAACCCAGTTTGGCATTAAGGGTAGGTAGCACATGCTTATTAAACATGCCACCAAAGCCACAGGCAAAGGTAAGACAGTGCACACTGCCTATTTCTACCTTGCCAAGGCTTTTGACACTATCCCCCATTTTGGCATCATTGAGAAAATCTCCCAGCTGGGGATTAACCCTTAAGTTACTAGATGGGTAGCCAACTGGCTCACTGACAGAGCACATTCTGTCAAAATTGGTGACTCCACCTCCATAAGTACACCTGTCACCAGTTAGTGTCACAGGGGTCTGGGCTGGGCCCCTTACTGAATGTCATCTATTTCTTAGAGGTCCAGGCCAAAGTAGATGGCCTCAGCCTCACCAAGTTCTCTGATAAGAGTTCCCCAATGATGTCAACATATTACAAGAAGGGCTAACACAAACAAATGATTTGTGCCAAAGCCATGGTCTAAAACTAAATGCAGCAAAAATACATTATTCCCTTTGGCAAACTGGAATTCCCTACAAAATACATTGACAGCAGCCCCCTGAGTTCCAACCCAATGGTGTGAGCCTTGGGAACACAGGTTGATAACAATCTGAACTTTGACCACCAAGTTTTCATAGTGGTAAGGGAAGCCTTCTATGTAGTGCACCTCATAAGCAAGGGCATAGCATTCAGGTCAAGGGAAGTTATAACTCCACTATACCTGACCATCATTAGACCAGTAAGAGAGTATAATGTGTCCTTTTACATGTACCTCACTGGACACCTGCAGCAGCTGGACAGACCTCAGAGGTTTCTCACTAAGAAAATACAGGGACTCAAAACCATGATCTACATGGACATGCTGAATGCACGGTTACTTTACTCTATAGCTTATAGGCTGCTTTGAGGCAACTTGTGCCTGGCCTATAGGGTAAACTCCAATCCTGCCTTAATGGAAATGCTGCACACCCATAAGTCAAATGGTACAAGAGTCTCTCTCTAGGAATCTCAGCATAGCCTATGACATTAACAGAACATGCTGGAGAGACAGATATGTCTCCCAGAGAATGCCGCTCCTCTGGAATAGACTTCTTATTCATGTAAAACAGTGTTCCTCTCTGACCCTATTCAAACACAGCCTAGATAATTGGATGGTAGACTGCAAATTCGCTGCTAGGGTGGCAACCATGTCCCTCATGGATAGGGGTAGCCAGTGTTGATCACAGACCAAATCTGTTTATAAATTTGTTCTGTGAACTACCAAAAATGAACAAATGGGGATATTTTGGATTAACATGGCTATGCTTGTAAAGGCTCTAGGACCACTAGCCTAGTAACCTCCTATAAATCTATGGACCTATATTTGTTTACTAGGGTAGAGCACTGATCAACACTGACCAATTTCAGGCTCAGCCTAGGTGAAATATAAAACTTTTAACAAAAAATACAGACATATAAGTAATAACAGAATACTTCAGGTTAATTACATAGAGAAAACGTGTATATACATTCCAGTAAAACACTTCAGAGTGAACAAGCACACAAGGTACAATCAAGCAGAGTGTGAAGTACTGTACATGTACTGGTTTCTAAAGCAGGTCAGTCTTCAGTGAATCTTGAGAGAGAAGAGAAAGTAGATAGGTTATGTGATATGTCCTGTGTTGAAGCAGGAGCATTTGGCTTGGATGAAGAAGTGCTTTTTGAGTTGCATTGTTGATTTCCTTAATGTCGATAGGGTGAGCTTGCCAAAGAGGACAAATCATATGCAGTGCTATGAAATTTGGTTGTAGGGGTAATGACAGTTGGTGTGGCTTGTGAATAGTGCCTCAAGTTGTATGAGGAGGTCTTTTCATTACGTCTAGCTGCAAAGGGAGTAAATATGTGGCACTGGAGTAGTTTTTAAGAGTTGCATCTTTATTTCTGTTAGAATCATATTTGTAAGCCATACTCAAGAATGCCTTGCTGAGAGCAGATGTAGTTTGACTTTGGGAAATATTTTACTTTTTTTTTAATTTACTTTGGTTTGTAGCTGGTCTGGGCTACCATGAGCTACAACCACATTAGTTTTTAAATAAAACATAATAAAATAATTTACTAAGTTATACTCTCTGTATGACACAATAAGACAAAATTACACAGTAGGTGTGTGTGCATTTATCATAATTGCAAAATAAATAACATAGGAGGTCCAAATGGAGAAGTGATGAGCAAGCAAAGGAGAGTACGTTTGCTGGAACTGAATTAATCTTCAAGTCTTGGTGAGTACTTTCATAAGGTGGACCCATTTTTTTACAAAATCTCACCAAGATGACACTGCTACATAGACTGTATTTTATATAGCATATATTGTGAACAGAAGTAAGTTAAAAAATAAAAAAGCTATCTGAGCGCACAAGTCCCAGGATAACAAAGTTCCCAATCCTGGTAGACACACTGGTGCCAGGACTGGAAAGACAATGTAGAATCCTCAAGACATGGACACATTCCTACAATGGGGATAGGCCAGTCTCAGGGGAGGATGGTCCCCTGTTGTAGAAGGAAGTAGTCAACAAAAAGCAGAAGAAATGACAGGCCAAAAAGAGCCATAAAGATGAAAAAATTGACTGCTGAGGATAAGAAAGAAATTATGTACTGATATTGTTATGGAAGAAGCCCTGGATTTCCACATAGAAGATATACAAAAAGATTAGAAGAGAAATTAGAGGAAAGAAAAATACTTGCACAAGAAAAACTATTAAAAGCTTGAAATGCAAAGTTGTGTTCATTAATACAACAGATTCATGAAGAGCATTATATAGACCAAGGGCCATTTGGAAAAAAGCAGCTGAGGAAGTGCAAAAATATTAAAAACAAAATCTAGAGATATTTGAAAGGTATAAAAAAGAAACATGGACATGGGAAAAATCTGACATGGAGCAATATTTATGCAAAGGAGAAAACCAAATTAATCAATACAAAAAAGCCATTCCAAAGATATTTTAAAATAAATACAGGCAAAGGCACCCAGATATGGAAAAAATTACACTACAAAAATAAGATCACAGAACAGGAGTGTAAAAGAAGAGTATTAAAGTGGAAGTTAAACAAACAGAAGTGGAAGTTATGGAATACCTGCAAAGTGAAGGATTTTATTGTAGATAGTCTAACATAGGTTATGTCACAGCATAATGGAACAATGAGTCACCAAAGTAAGGAGGAACAGGAGACATCCAGAAGAAATATATACATGGGAAAAAAAATAATTAATATGTGATATTTATGCAAAGGAGAAAAAAATTAATCAATACAAAAAAGCAGCACCAAAGATAATTGAAAAGAATTCCACGCAAAGACATCATCATCTAAATATGGAAAACTTTACAATACAAAAAATAAGAAAAAAGGGGGAATGCAGAAAAGAGGATTAGTAATGGACAAGTTAAAGAAATAGAAGCTAAGGTTATGTACTACCTGTGAAGTGAAGGACTTAGTGTAGAAAATCTAACTCTGGTAATGTCACAGCATGACAGAACAATGAGTCATCAAATTAAGGAGAAAGGGGTGGAATGGGAAACATCTGATCAGTTGCTACATGAAGATGCTTTGGAGCCTTCAGTAGGAAGCCATTACAAAAGTTTGGTTTGAATTGCACAGTAAGGGAAGGAGCAAGAAACTGTGGCAGCTCTGATGAAGTCAATGTTGTGGCATGATAGGCCAGTGAGTTCCCATATGAAATAGCAATGGATGACAGAGCACTGAGACTATTTGTAGCTTTCAGACCTTGGGAATTTTTTTTTTTTTCGTTTATTTTGGTTTGTAGCTGACCTGCGCTAACATGAGCTATAATCACATTGCTTTTAAATAAAACATAATAAAATAATTTATTAAGTTATACTCTTTGGACAACATGGCAAGACAATTACATAGTAGGTTTGTATGCATTTATCATAACTGCAGAGAAATAAGATAGTAGTTAGGAGTTGAGGAAGCTGTAAAGGACCATGTAATAGGAGATTTTTCAGTGTGACGTATGCAATACGGTAGCCTAAAAGGATAGTTATTAATAGGGGACCATTATTTAATGACTGTTTGATTAAGTGTAATTGTGGGTGGGCTCATTATGAAAGTGATATTTCATGTATTTATATTTAAAGCTCAAAAAGTGGGAATATTAGTGAAGTCTGATGAAAGGAGGGGGAAAGGAGTTCCAAAGTATGGTGCCTGAAAGTAAGAAGACAAAGTAATAGAGATAGAGAAGGGATTGCTAGGAAGCACTTGTAGATGACGGAAGCTCATGGGGATTTTATATACTTTGTTCTGATTTTTTTTTTATTTTTGATTAGTTGTTGTCAGATGCTGTAATGATGAATTTGAAAATGAACTGAGTTGAGGATTTACTGGATTTGGAAATGTGTGATTAGCCTTTTGACTCTGGAAAAGGCAAACATAGTGATGCATCTCAGTGATGACTGAATAAAATGGCTGGCTTTACTATAGACAGTTTGCAGATTGTGGATGTTTTAAAGATTATTGAGTATTAAGGGTAAAATGTAACAGTGTAGGAGTAATTGTAAACTGGCTAATACTTTTTGTATTCTTAAGTTGTTGTTGTTTGGAGGCTTTTCTTCTATAAATGTAAAATGCCAACTGTTTTAATGACATGGGATTTGAATGAGAATGTTAGTCAATCCAAGCACAAGAGTGTGAACTGTTAGACTTATTCTATGCATATGCCAGACGGTGAAAGAAATGGAAGGAATATTTAGGTGGTAGTTTACTTTTTTTTCAGTTTTTACACACACAAACTGCATAATCTTTTTTTTTTTGTAAGGGTGTTTGCCAACTGATTTTTTTTTTCCCTTGATCACTGAATCTCTACCATAGTTACTGCTACTGTATTGGCCTATTCATTTCCTTTAGGACAAAAACTCTAGGAGTAGTGCTATTGGCTGTGCATGGGGGATTAAGAGTTTTCTTTATATGGTGCAAAATGTCATGCACATGCCCACTAGAGTCCAAAGGTTTGGCATACAATGGGTCACAGCAAGGGGCGTCACCTATTTTGTAGGTGACAACCCCACAAAGGTTCTGGTCCCTTTAGGCAAGTACCTCTGTATGGTCTCCAATCTCTACCAAGGACTGTAATTTGGAGTTAATATCCCAGATATGTGACAAGCCATCCCAAGACAGGTGAGCAGACATAGCCACAGTATTCTCTTCTTTCCTGTACCAGCTTCTTCAGTGCTTAGAATACTAATCACACCCTGGTCATTTGGGTCATAATCGGGGCTTTATCATTCTACACCACAGGGCTAGTAGATACTTCAACGTTCTTAGAAAATACTAAAAATCTGCTGCCAAGAAAAAAAGTCAACAGAGTAAAGGAAGTAGTTGTTAGAAGTAAGAATATATGTGATACTGTTTATGAAAGAAGAGAAGAGATGTGGAATAGGCATTTTCTCTTCACGGAACATCTGTTGCTAAAGGTACCGGAGTGACTGGGTTGTAGCAAATATTATATGGCTGGGCTTACCTTGTAACTAATCTCAGAAGCATTGAAAAGTTAGGACAATGATATCAAAGACTGAGAAGATTTGTAGTAATACTGAAACACAGAGCTAAAGGTATTGATAAGGTCTGCATATATATCTGTCAGCATAGTCTCATTCATAAAAACATATATGCTATCAGAGTGTATGTGAAGGATGGTTACAGTGCTAAGTCCTTTTTCTAGGGTCATGCTAATTTGGACCAATGAGCTTATTGACAAAGAAGTTCCTGTAAACTGAAAGGACGTAGCTTTCCTGAGTAGCTTAGAAAAGGGTGGAAGAATGGATATTGGACAATATTCATAATATAACAGGGTTGGGTACCTTGGGCAATGAAATGACAATAGCAGACTTCCACAGTTCAGGATAAGTCCATGTGACTAATGAAGTTTATTATATGTTGAAAAGGTAAGGAGATTAATGTATTCCATGAATTAATATGCTTAGGTTATAGCTCATCAGTAGCTGAGAACTACATGGCTTAATGTTTTTATCCTTTTTTATACTGTAGAACTAGATGGTGCAGGGAGATAAAAGTAGGCCCAGTACATTTATTTGGCATGTAACATGGGATGATGGAGCTGAAGTGAAAAACTTAACCTGATGCCTGCTTTTGAGAAGTGGGTGGCAGATGGAATGCTGTTATTTGTTCCAGACTTTCCCAGGTTGTATGGGGTTTATGAGGTAGCGGTTATTGGATGTGAAATTGCCCAATAAAAAAATTAGCACTCCCCATAGTAGCTCTGGGCTATTTTATAAAGTATTTACCTTTGCTTGGTATACATAACAATCACAACTCCCTCAAATTGTAGATCCAAAAAGCACAGACACAGGATCCTAGCGCGTTCATTCACTTTATTACATGTGAACTTCCTCAGAAATGATACCACCCCTAAAGACAATTAATATAGTTAGAAAATCACATGATTAATGATGTCATTCATTCATATAATTTCAACTGTTTTTAAATGCAAAATGTAAAAAATGAATTAAAAACTTATTATTCATGAACTCATAAAACATTTTTAAAAAATATCAAGTTTTATACTTGTAACTAATATAGTTACTTATATTGTAAGAAACATTTGATGTTGATATAACCATTTAAACCTGGTGCTTGATCTGCTTGATCTGCACCCAAACGCATTTGCCACAAAGATTCCTTACACTCTGTGTTTTATAATCCCCTGTGTACAAACTCTGGCCAACACTATCTATAACAAAAAAAGTGAACTTTTTGAAATCACTACATGTGATAGAATGTCTTGCCAAAGCATTAGTTTGTTCTTTTTTCTTTATGGCCACCGCATGTTCGTAAATCCTCCTTTTAAGACACCTAATGGTCTTCCCAGCATAATAACTGGGGCATGATTCACACTGTGCAATATACACTACCATCTCACTATTACAAGTGAGATAGCCCTTAGACCAAAAGGTTTTCCTCTTTTGACCTATTCTGGCTGAGGATGAATTACTAATACACCTGCATTGTCTACAATTGTTGCAAGAAAAAGTGCCTCTAGTCTGAATGACACTTTTATTAGTGTTGTTGTTGTAATTACTCTCCTGTTCCAATAAGCTTTTCAAGTTTAAGTATTTTAATTTTGGTCGTACACGTATAACCTTAATCAAGTCAATGTTTCCCAACAGCACTTTCCACTATAATTTCTTATGGACCACATCTCATTGCTGATTGGTAGAGGAAAGGCACAATGAAAACTATTGTTTTCTAAATTACTTCTCCCATTACTAATGTTAGAAACCATTGTCTGAATTTGACCTTTAGTTAAAAAAAAAGTTAAAAAAGTTATGAGTTCATGAATAAGTTTTATTTAATTAATTTTTTACATTTTGTATTTAAAAACAGTTGAAATGAATGAATGACATCATCATGTGATTTTCTAAGTATATAAATTGTTTTTAGGGATGGGTATCATTGTTTCTGAGGACGTTCACATGTAATAAACTGAATGAAAGCACTAAGATTGTGTCTGTGCTTTTTGTATCTACAATTTGGGGCAGTTGTGATTGTTTCGTTTTATAACAGCAGTTGCTATTTTTGAGTTTCAATTGTGCTTGGTATACATGTTTTTAATTGGTTGCTTGCAAATGTTTTCATTGTGACTGGTTGGTTGCAGTGCAGAATATTGATCTGTAAGAATATCACCTGTATTTGGGAGGTAAGGAAATATCAAAAGCAGCGATTGTTGACTTCAAATTGTATCAAATGAGAATAAGTCAACTTCTTTTGTTTAGTGCTGTGTTATTTAACTTGAGACTCTGCACTGGTAGTGTTTTTCTTTTGTTATATCATATTTCACCTTTTTCATATTTATGCAACTGTGGATTTGGTAATCCTTCACATGAGTGCATGTGTGTGTGTGTGTGTGTGTGTGTGTGTGGGGCACCACAAAAAACACATGCGTAGGTTGTTTTTCTATTTTTTATGTGATTTCATAGGTGATTTTTTCAGAGCCTTTAATTCGTGCAGCTGAGATTCTGCACTGGTGATTTTTTTTTTCAATTTTAAGAGGTTCCTTGTTTTTGTAGGTCAAGTTCGCACCTTATATAATCAGTTGGGTTTATATGCGCATGAAGTGCTATCCCCCCCTTTTAGTAGTTCATGTCTTTCACTATTACACCATGACACGGGATGGTCTTTGATTGCTTCTTTGTTTTTCTCTTTGCAGCAGAAGTATTACATTTACAAGGTACCACAGGTTGTTGGCATTGCATTCAGACGGAGTAGTTCACTGGTGACAACGGGTCTATATCATATAATCAAATGTTGAAAATGTTGAATGCTCTAAAGAGCAAAAATGCTAGAACTCTAACTCCTTATTGTGGGGGGCTGCACACCCCCTACTAAATATATATTCCACCTTCGACATCGCACTGCAGTGAAGAAAGGGCAAATATTCCGATCTTTACTGTACTGCAATCTCAAGAAAAGAAGTTAGAGTTCCGGCATTTTCACTCTTTAGAGCATTCAACATTTTCAACATTCAAACATATGATGCAGACCCAGTGACCACTCAGTATGTGCAAGTTCACCCCAAAGCTGTGTTTATTTCATTTTTGCTGAAATTATGAGTGGTAGTAGTCTAGCCAGGTGTGTCCCTAGTAAAAGAAAAGAAGGTAACAATGACTGTTAGGACAGGAGCCATTACCTGACTGTGAAAGTGGGTGGTGGAGGCAGTTGCTAACTGCTCAGTCATGGAGCAATTTCTGCTTACATGGTTATATTTGGAAGGATAGTTATAACCTGGGGGAATTTATAGTTTTCAAAGGAAAGGCAGTTTTTTAGAGCGAGTCCAGTGCACATCAAAATCTGCTAAAATAATAAACTCACTTGTTATTCTGTAAGTTTGGAAACATTTTATTAAGTACTATAGCCATGCATTATAATGTGAGAGTGGATGAGTATAGAAATTAACTATATGCAGCTTAAGGTGGTTGGCTTTAAGGCAAGAACAAGTCAGTCTGAATCACAGTCAAAACTGTTTGGGAAGGATGCTAGCAGTTCAAAGGGAAGATGCATAACCCCATCTCATTTTCATTTGCCTCGTCTCGTAATCTGAAAGATGGTAAATTCTGAACAGAGATAGTATAGGATAATAATGGATAGTTTTAGACTGGGTGGTTTGTACATGCAAATGTTCAAACAGAATTTCTTATTAGGGCTTGCAGCATTTAAAAAGACCGGTTTTCGTCCTTTTTTTGGGATGAGGTTGTTGTTGTGACTGACAATTTGAACTGTATTTGGATGAGGAGGATTTTAGTAGGCCTAAGGAAAAGTGAGTTTTGTTTTGGTACTAGCATGGGGAGTAAATGCAAGGTTCTAGTTCACCAAGAGGGAAGGTTATATTGAATGTTGTCATTGTGGGATTGGTGGTAGCTTGGTTGTGAATGGCAAATGTTACTTTCAGTTAGAGAATGAGTGTCCTGCACATTGTCACCCTGAAGGGAAAATGAGCCTTCTCCAGTATGGTGTTAATATACTTGTAATGCCAAGTGTAAAACAAGTCCACTACCTTATGGAAGTACATTAAGTTGCTATGAAGCTTGGACAGTAAGCAAACTTTTGGCATTGTTTTTACATTTACTAAGCAGTTCTTTGCTGTTTAAAGAGTATAAGATTAAAAGAAAAAGGAGTGTGTGTGAATGTGTGTGAGCATGTGTGAGAGAGTGCAAGTAAGACAGACACAGTAACAGCCCTGACTGCAAAAGGCAGCCTATCAGCACAGATTCATTAAAAAATAAGAGTAGTGAAACTTTTAATGCCAGCAATTATTGATGGACTTTAATCCTCCTTGATTTTCCAGGAAATCTTGACTTTAATCCTCTGGGATTTACTAGGAAAGCAGTGGACAGAGCAACACTATGCAGCAACATTACGGAAAGTAAAGGGGCGGAGAAAAGAGTTGTACTGCCTTGCACTTCATGATTTTTTTCATTCATTTAGACACAACTAAACATCTGAGGATATGCTTACTCAAAGTGGCTGTAAATGCCGTGGTTGCTTGTTTTTGTGTGCGTGTCTGCATTTTAAATTTTTTGATGTAAAATACTTCCTAGAGCAATAATTACATATTCTACAATAGGTGGAGTGACTAGTTTTCATCAAAAATATAAAAAAAATTATAAGGTGATAAAAATAACTTCAAAACAATTTAACATATAGCACATTCTCTAAGTGCACTAATGCCCAACAGTGTGTGCGCGTTATTGTGGAAATAACATCTGTCCAGTTTTGTATAGTTCCACATTATACCATGACCCCCTATTAATTTTCCAAAACGTGCACGCTGATTGGCCAGCGTGCACGTTGTAAATCGACTTATACTAATGGAAAAAGGTCCGGTCACCCGGACTTTTTCCATTAGTATAAGTCTTTTTTTTTAAACACTGTCTCGCTATGTTAAAAGAGTTTAACATAGCGACACAGGTTTAAAAAAAGCAACGGAGATCTCCGTTGCTTTTTAAACTGTCTCGCTATGTTAAACTCCTTTAACATAGCGACACAATGTAAAAAGCAACAGAGATCTTGCTTTCTCCGTTGCTTTTTTTTTAAACCTGTCTCGCTATGTTAAATGGGTTTAACATAGCGAGACAGCTTTACAATAAGCAACGGAGATCTCCGTTGCTTATTTTAAACTGTCTCACTATGTTAAACCCATTTAACATAGCGAGACAGGTTTAAAAGCAACAGAAAGCAAGATCTCTGTTACTTACTGTTCACTATGTTAAATGGGTTTAACATGGCGAGGCAGCTTTAAAATAAGCAACGGACATCTCCGTTGCTTATTTTAAAGCTGTCTCATGTTAAACCCATTTAACATAGCAACAGTAAAAACAACGGAGATCTTGCTTTCTCCGTTGCTTTTGGCCACAGCTCTGATGTACTGTGTAGGCATGCGCAGTACATCAGAACTGCCGCGGATGCCAGACAGCTGCAGAAGGGCAGCAAAGATGCATTATACAATGCCATTATTTAAGAAAAGTAATTGTTTCTTTTCTTAAATAATGTCATAGTATAATAGCAATAACCCACTTCTGGATGTGGGTAATGCAGGATTTAACCACGGTTGTCTTTGTTTGGTCCCTCGGGCTTCGCCCTCAGGACCAAACCACGCCAACCGTGGTTAAATCCCGCATTACCCACACCCAGGCATGGGTTATTGCTATAATAACACATGCCCTGTCGTGCATTATTGCTTGCATACTGGTTTTTGCATGGAATAGCAGAGTACAAAAAAGAACCTTACTGGTAAAATGTACGTCAGTCATGGTATTGAGTGCTTGTCTGTTGCACAGAAAGAGATAAAGTGGTTCTTTGTGGCTCAACGATAGTTCCTTAAAGCTGTTAGACAATGTCAGGCATAGTGGGGTGGTAATTTGGGTAATGGTTGTTGTGAAGGGCAGGAATGCAGTATGAGACTTATGAGAAAAAAAAAACTAGGCCATTTTTCTTTTTTCATGTAGGTGAGCATGAAAAAATCTATTGCCTTGTCATGCACTTAAAAACTATAGTTTGTGTTTGCAGGTGTTTTAAATTAATTGACAATAAGGCTGTACAAACGTCACCCTTCTATAGAGCATGATAAACTCATCTGCCCTATAATGTCTATGATACTCCCTTGTGGAATTAATAAACACAAAGAACACTAAACACTCATATCTGTGCAATGTTATTTTTGGCACTTCTGAATCAGATTTGTTGTTTTTGGCTATAGCTGCAGTTTTCTGCCTTGTTTATTATTGTTTAATTAGAAATCTCAATAAAAAATGATTGCTTAAAAATAATGAATCATATGAATGTGTTCTAAGAATAGTAAAGATAGCTTAAGAAAGCTAAAAAAAAGTTTCTGTTTGGGGTGTGGGAGTTAGGCCATCCAGGAAGGTTAACTAAACTAATTGCCACAACCGTAACAGTATAAATAGGTACATGAAACATATGTAGTGGATAAGGTGGTTAAAAATTATCAGGAATTATTTAAAACATTTGGCATTCTACGTGGACACAGAATTGCTCAGAGATTTCTCCAGAACAGAAATAATGTTCCAGAAGCAGTTGCAGTGCAGGTAAGTTAGAGAAGATGGGGGTGATACAGGGTGCATATGTTTGTGGATGAATATATACGAGTGTCTCCCAGGGAGTGAATGAAAACCGATTAATGTTTGTGTGTGTGTTTGCAGGGGTGCCTGAATATGTATGTGTGAGGGAATGGAGTTGCATTTGCCAATGTGATGCATGGGTTACCAGGGAAAATACAAGCTGACAAATCTGACAGGACTAGTGTTAGAAAAGTGTGACTCAGCGAAATGCTAAAGAGCTGCTGAGATTGTTCTAATTATGACCATAGCTCTCAACCTTCCATCTCCAAAATGAGGAACACTCACCTTCGTAATGTGGAACAAATGGGCAAAATGAGGAACACATACTAATGGCTCACTAACAACTTCAACTAGGAAGGTCATAGGATGGTGAAAATATGCTGGTTTTACTTATAAAGAAGATCATTTAATGAATTAATATGATTAATTTCTATTTACCATGGATTTCACTTAAAGAAATTCCTAACACTGAATGTGTGACAGACTCTTTCAATGTGGAACATGAACTTTTTAAGACCCCAAGATTATGACCATAGCTGTTTATGAATCATATTTTTTCACTCTCACATAAACTGACTTGAATGCACTAGGAAATTTACAAAATTGGTAAGGATCTCTCTGAATACCAGAGCAAGTCTCTGGCACTTGTCCAAAAACACAGAAGGCAAAGGCACATGCTTGGTCTGCAGTATTATATGGGGGTAAGTTAAAAATGTGCAACCTTAGTTTAGGAGAAGAGTAACCTCTAAAAAAATACTCAGGTGTGATGAGTTTACACTTTATGCAGGGCTTTTATGTACATAGCAAGGTGAGGATATATTTTAAAATTAAAAATGTTGCTGTTCCTGGCATATTTTGTGAAGGAATAATAAATATAAGCATAATCCCTAATTAAATTAGCCAGCAGCTTCTTGAGGCATTTTTTTATTGATGATATATATATCTATTCTTTATAACCCAGCCACTGGATGCACAAAAGCCAGTGCATTTCTTTGTGCCTGTCCCAAGCCCGGATAAATGGGAAGGGTTGTGTCAGGAAGGGCATCTGGTGTAAAAATTCTGCCACATAACTTATGGTGTGAAAATTTCATATTTCCATACCGGATCGGTCGAGGCTCGGGTTAACAACGACCGCCACCAGTACTGTTAGCCAACAGGGTGCTGGCGGAAATTGGGCTACTGTTGACCGAAGGAGCTGAGGGGGGTGAAGGCATGCCTGAAGGCAGGAAGAGAGGAGGAAGGTTAGGAGTGTAGCAATGAGGGTAGGAACTTTGAATGTTGGCAGTATGACTGGTATAGGAAGAGAGCTAGCTGATATGATGGAGAGAAGGAAGGTTGATATATTGTGCGTGCAAGAGACCAGATGGAAGGGAAGTAAGGCCAGGTGTTTAGGAAATGGGTTCAAATTGTTCTATCATGGTGTGGATGGCAGGAGAAATGGGGTAGGGGTTATACTAAAGGAACAATATGCCAAGAGTGTTTTAGACGTGAAGAGAGTGTCTGACAGAGTGATGTTTATGAAGCTCGAAATTGATGGTGTAATGATGAATGTTGTTAGTGCATATGCTCCACAAGTTGGGTGTGCGATGGATGAGAAAGAGAAATTTTGGAGTGCGTTGGATGAAGTTGTGGTGACTGTACCCAAGGGTGAGAGACTACTGATTGGAGTGGACTTTAATTGGCATGTTGGTGAAGGGAACAGAGAGGATGAGGAAGTGATGGGTAGGTATGGTGTTAAGGAGAGGAATGCAGAAGGTCAGATGATTGTGGAATTTGCGAAAAGGATGGACATGGCTGTGGTGAATACGTATTTTAAGAAGAGGGAGGAGCATAGGGTGACGTACAAGAGTGAAGGAAGATGCACACAGGTGGATTATATCCTATGTAGGAGGGCCAGTCTGAAGGAGATTGGAGACTGTAAAGTGGTAGCAGGGGAAAGTGTAGTTAAGCAGCATAGAATGGTGATCTGTAGGATGACAGTGATCAAGAGGAGGAGTGTGAAAGCAGTGCCAAGGATTAAAGGGTGGAAGTTAAAAAAGGGTGATTGTGAAGTGGAGTTTAGGGAAGAGTTAAGACAGGCACTGGGAGGCAGTGGAGAGTTACCGAATAGCTGGGTAACTACAGTAGAACTAGTAAGGGAGACTGCTAGAAAGGTGCTTGGTGTGACATCTGGACAGAGAAAGGAGGACAAGGAGACCTGGTGGTGGAATGAGGAAGTACAGGAGAGTATACAGAGGAAGAGGCTGGAGAAGAAGAAGTGGGATTGTCAAAGAGATGAAGAAAGTAGAATGAGTATAAGGAGATGAGGCGCATGGCAAAGAGAGAGGTGTCGAAAGCTAAGGATAAGGAATATGGAGAGTTGTATGAGAGATTGGACACTAAAGAGGGAGAAAAGGACCTGTACCAATTGGCTGAAAGAGGGACAGAGCTGGGAAAGATGTGCAGCAAGTAAGGGTCATAAAGGATAGTGAGGGAAAGGTACTCACAAGAGAGGAAAGTGTGTTGAGTAGACGGAAAGAATATTTTGAGAGGTTGATGAATGAAGAGAATGAGAGAGAGAGAGAGAAGGCTGGATGATGTGGGGATAGTGAATCAGGAAGTGAAACAGATTAGCAAGGAGGAAGTAAGGGCAGCTATGAAGAGAATGAAGAATGGAAAGGCTGTTGGCCCAGATGACATCCCAATGGAAGCATGGAGGTGCTTAGGAGAAATGGCAGTGAAATTTTTAACCAGATTGTTTAATGAAATTTTGGAAAGTCAGAGGATGCCTGCGGAGTGGAAAAAGTGTTTTGTTACCTATCTTTAAGAATAAGGGTGATGTGCAGAGCTGCAGTAACTACAGAGGGATAAAATTGATCAGTCACAGCTTGAAGTTATGGGAGAGAGTAGTAGAAGCTAGGTTAAGAAGGGAGGTGATGATTAGTGATCAGCAGTATGGTTTCATGCCAGGAAAGAGCACTACAGATGCAATGTTTGCTCTGAGTGTGTTATTGGAGAAATACAGAGAAAGTCAGGAGTTGCATTGTGTCTTTGTAGACTTGGAGAAAGCATATGACAGGGTGCCTAAAGATGAGTTGTGGTACTGTATGAGGAAGTCGGGAGTGGCAAAGAAGTACGTAAGAGTGGTACAGGATATGTACGAGGGTAGTGTGGCAGTGGTGAGGACTGCAGTGGGAGTGACAGATCCATTTAAGGTGGAGGTGGGATTACATCAAGGATCAGCTCTGAGTCCTTTCTTATTTGCAGTGGTGATGGACAGGTTGACAGATGAGATCAGACAGGAGGCCCCGTGGACTATGATGTTTGCAGATGACATTGTGATCTGTAGTGAGAGTAGGAATCAGGTTGAGGAGACTCTGAAGAGGTGGGGATATGCTCTAGAGAGCAGAGGAATGAAGGTCAGCAGGACTAAGACAGAATATATGTGTGTAAATGAGAGGGAGGGTAGAGGAATGGTGAGGATGCAGGGAGTAGAGTTGGTAAAGGTGGACGAGTTTAAGTACTTGGGATCAACAGTTCAGAGTAATGGTGAATGTGGAAGAGAGGTGAAGAAGAGAGTACAGGCAGGGTGGAGAAGAGTGTCAGGAGTGATTTGTGACAGACGGGTACC
The DNA here is from genome assembly GCF_019279795.1 of Protopterus annectens. NCBI lineage: Eukaryota > Metazoa > Chordata > Ceratodontiformes > Protopteridae > Protopterus > Protopterus annectens. The sequence goes on along the minus strand of NC_056743.1, from coordinate 1,094,903,211 downwards.
AGTAAGAGTGAAAGGGAAGGTCTAACAAGACCATAGTGAGACCACCTATGTTATATGGGTTGGAGACAGTGGCATTGACAAAAAGGCAGGAGTCAGAGCTGGATGTGGCAGAGTTAAAGATGTTAAGATTTGCACTCAGTGTGACTAGGATGGATAGGATTAGGAATCAGTATATTAGAGGGTCAGCTCATGTTGGACAGTTTAGAGACAAAGCAAGAGAGACGAGATTGCGTTGGTTTGGACATGATGCTAAGGATGGAGCTGCCAGGTAAGAGGAAGAGAGGAAAGCCTAAGATAAGGTTTATGGACATGGTAAGAGAGGACATGCAGGCAGTTGGTGTGACAGAGCAAGATGCAGAGGATAGGAAGAAATGGAAAGAGATGATCCGCTGTGGCGACCCGTAACGGAAAAAGCCGAAAGAAGATGATGATGATATCTATTCTTTATGAAGAATTCTCATCAAAACTCAAATTATAGGCTCATGAACTATTGCTAAGATGCACTGCATATTTATTTAAATCCAACAGCAGCCCTGTTGTATATGTGGTAGAGATACAAAGAGCTAAAGAAAAAAGAAGCATTAGTTATTTTTGTGATGTATAATTTCTCCTTTACCGATATCCTCTCTCCAGTGGTCTCCAGTAAGTTATTCCATATCTCTAAAGGTAAAAATCTAGTGACTAGTGTTGTAACACCTTTGTACCTTATATTTTCCAAAAGATGATAATGCATCTTCTGTACCCAGTTATAGCTTCTAGAGATATACTAAGTCTGTAACAGATAGCTTAACTCTTTGCATTATCTTATGTTTTAAGCAGGGTTTGGGTAGTCATAGGTTCATAGGTTGATACTAGGCTATCTGCCCTAGGGCATTTACAAGTCTAGCCAGAGTGTATTTGGCTTTCGCCACCCTTCTTAGATTAGTTAACTGTGCCTCTGTATAGTGGGTCACAGAAGACAGCCCATTTAAGGTTAGTTTACCGTGCCTCTGTCTAGCAGTGACACAGAAGAGATCCCAGGGGTAAATTTACGATCTCCCATCCAAACGTCAAGATTCTTTTTGAAGAGGGTCATTGAGGGGCTCTGTCTGACATGGATTGGGATTTTGTTCTAGAGTGAGGCGAGCCTCTGGGATATGAATCTGTCCCTCCAGCATGTTCTATTTATTTCTGTGCTGAGGTTAAGTCACTGGAGCGTGTAGTTCTCATGGATTTGGATTTCTTGAGGTGGAGCATGTCCATTAATTCTGGGTTGGACATGGCTTTATACGTCCAGCAAAGATCGCCTCTGAGTAGGCAGTAAGCAACTGAGTAGAGCTGGAGTTTCTTTAGCTTAACTGCGTAGGGCATCTGTTTGAGTCCCTTGATCCGCTTTGTGAGGTACTTTTGGGGTCTTTCTAGTTGTAGTAGGTGTCGGGTAAGGTACATACCAAATGGGGCATTGTATTCAATTATGGGCCTGATGAGTGATAAGTAGAGGGGCACTATGACCTCTCGATCTAGATGTGAACCCCTTCGTGATAATGGGGGCTATATAGAATGTCTTTCTAACCACTTTGGCAATGTGATTGTCAAAGGAGAGATTGCAATCTACTTGGGTCCCCAAATCCCTAATTACTTCTTCTGTACTTAATGGATTACCACCTATGTGGTAATTTGTGGTCACTTTGTTTTTCCCAAAGGGGATGACTATGCACTTTTTGACATTTAGCTTTAGGCCATGGCTTTTTGGAGGATGCTTGTGTCAGCCGGCGAGTCGATTATGGCCCCCAGTTTGCAGTCATCTGCAAACTTTGTCAGACATAGTCCTCTTGTGTTAGCCTGTACCTCAGAGAAATATATACCGAACAAGAGTGGTCCCAGGACTGAGCCTTGTGGGACGCCACTTGTAAATGGTTTAGAGTCTGACATGGCACCTGCAATTCTGACCATGTGGGTTCTATCCCTAAGCCAGTTTGCAATCCATCTTGTGACATAGGGGTTGATATTTAAGTTGGTGAGCTTATTTATGATGCCCGAGTTGGGTATTGTGTCAAAGGCTTTTTCAAGGTCAAGGTAGACTGTGTGGACTACCTTCCCTTTGTCTATGGCCTTGGTGACTGTTTCAAAGAAATTGACCATGTTCAAGACGCAAGATCTGCCCTTAAAGCTGAATTGGGTAGGATCCAGTGTTTGGAGGTTCCCAATGTCTTTGTTTATGAGTTTCATGATGATACGCTCCATAGCTTTGCAGACCAGGCTACTTAGGCTTATAGGGCGATAGTTTCCGGGGTCCATTGTGGCACCACCTTTATGGAGTGGGACCACTGTTGTAGTACGCCATTCTTTGGGTACATATCCTGTTGTAAGGCTGAGACTGAACAGTGATTTTAAGTGAGGGTTCAGTTCTTCTTGGAGCTCATGTAAAACGCAGCCCGGGACACCGTCCGGTCCCATTGATGCTGTGTTTTTTGCTTTGGAGAGGGCAGCTCTCACCTCTTCAACTGTGATGTCAGGGAGGCTACACTCTGTTGGGATAGTCATTTGCTCATTTGGGGGGGGGGGGAGAAGTTAGCAATTAACCTGTCTGCCAGGATGTTGGCAATGTCTGTGGGTTCAGTGTATTTTATGTCATTTTGCACTAACGCAGAGCATATCTGGGAGTTTCCACCTAGGTTTCTGACATAACTAAAGAAAGCCTTATGATTATCTTTAGTGTCTTGTGCAATTTTTCTTTCGAAGCTAGCCTTAGATGATTTTATGAGGGATCGTAGTTTCTTGCTAGTACTGATCAGAGCTGCCTCCCCTTTCAGGGATTTTGCTCTATCATGTAGTAGCTTCCTCCTTCTGTATCATGTAGTAGCTTCCTCCTTCTGTTGTACAGCTTATTTATGGCTGTGGTCCACCAGACAGGTCTCCTACCTTTGGAGGAGTGTGTCTTGGTTTTACTTGGGATAGCACGATCCATGCATTCCTGTAGGTATCCATAGAATGCGTTTGTAAAGGATTCTGTGGTTTGGGCCGTATTTTCCACTGGCCCTGGGGCTTTGAAGGATTCCACCCTGGTTTTGAGAAGTGGGAAGTTTGCTTTTGAGAAGTTTTTGACCGTGGTTTCCTTTGCTGGGGGTGGGGACGGGATATGGATGTCCATAGTGATTAATTTATAGTCAGATCATACCAATGAGGGGTATACCTCTGGTATGGAACATAGAGTCCCCATGTTGGTGATGATCAGGTCCAATATGTTTTCTGAGTATGTACATGTATATGTATACGTACACACCTGCATATATATATATATATATATATATATATATATATATATATATATAAATATACACACACGCACACATATATATATATCTCTATATATACCTATATCTATCTGTATCTATATCTATATCTATAATCATAGGAAGTTACTAGGCTATTGGCCCTGAGGCCCTTACAAGCCTAGCTAAGAATTTAGCCCATGTTCCAACAAGTCAGCACCCTATGCCACTGTCCAGCAGGGACACAGGTGGAATTCCAGGGGTGTATTTTCTGTTCCACATCCAGTTATCCAGGTTGCACTTAAAAAGGTTTGAGGTTTCACGTGGAGAGGGAGTCTATTCCACAAAAGGTAGAATCTATGGGACACAAATCTGTCCCACCAACAATTCCTATTAATGTCACAGACCAGCTTGAGGTTGCACGTGCAGATTACTCAAGTGGAGCTTGACTTGCGGATATGCAGTAGTCCCATCAGGGCGGGGTCTGAGATTGCTTTCTATGCCAGATATAATCATTTCTTAGTTTCATACTAGGCTATATTAGGCTATTTTAAGCCTAGCTAACTAGATAAACACTTTAACCTCTATGCCAAACTCTCACAATAGATTAGTACTAGGCTAACAACTCTTGTGAGCTATCTTAAGCCTAGCCAATTACCCTATGTGAGAATCAAACCTTGCACCTTGTGTCTGTAAGGTAATCACCTTAACCATTATGCCAGACCACAGAGAAAACTGGTAATTGTGAGCAACAAAGTTGCTAAAAATCCTAAAAATCAGGAAAAAGAACCATCCACTGATGAGCTCACCTGAGACTTCAGAGTAATCAAGCACTTATAACTTGTTTAGTAGTCAAAACGTCTTTATTGAAAAAACAAATAGATGAGCGCTTCCCCCTTAAAAGAGCTTCACCAGATCTAACTCCAGTTTACATGACATGCAGTACTTATCTGCTTTAACACAGAGATCATTGTCAATTCACTTAAGTTAGGGTCATAAATGTATGTCATAGGCTGTTCATCCAAGCTACAATAGGATAAAGTCTTATCTTTTATACCTGTTCTGCATATCTACTCATAGCCAACAGGTTACAGCTTATGTTCTGTATTCCTATCCTACGTGGATAGAGCCTAATTAATACAAACACTAAGTAAATCTTGTCCCTGGCCATCTTTCACCGAATCCCAATTTGGTGAGCATAATTGCGCGAAAGTGCTGTTCACCAAAGCAGCACTTTCGTTCAAGTATACTTGTTGTTCCAGTCATACTACAGTGTGGTAAGGGAAAATTCCCTTTTCCCCACTGTAGTGCGACCTTGGAGTGAGAATATTAAAGTAGGGGGTGGGGGGCACAGCCCCCCACATCGGGGGGGGGTGCAGGGGTTTCCCCCCTGCATTCAAGTAGATTTTGTTTGTTTTTTTTTTTTAAACATACTTTAACAAAAGTGCTTTTTTGATGAAAGTCTTTCATTAAAGTGTGTTCAGTGGTAATGGATTTGGGATTTTGATCTTTCGATCAAAAGTCCTTGATCCATATATGTGTGTATATATATATATATATATATATATATATATATATATATATATATATATATATATATATATATATATATATATATATATATATCTCATCATCTTCTTTCGGCTGTTCCTGTCAGGGGTCGCCACAGCAGATCACCTGTTTCCATTTCTTCCTGTTATCTGCATCTTGCTCTGTCACACCAACCACCTGCATGTCCTCTCTCACCACATCCATAAACCTTATCTTAGGCTTTCCTCTTTTCCTGTTACCTGATAGCTTCATCCTTAGCATCTTTTTCCCAATATACTCAGCATCCCTCCTCAGCACATGTCCAAACCAATGTAATCGTGTCTCTCTGGCTTTGTCTCCAAGCCTTCCAACCTGGGCTGACCCTCTAATATACTTATTCCTAATCCTGTCCACCCTCATCACACCCAGTGCAAATCTTAACATCTTTAATTCTGCCACTTCCAGCTCAAACTCCTGCCTTTTTGTCAATGCCACTGTCTCCAACCCATATAACATAGCTGGTCTGACTACCCTCTTGTAGACCTTCCCTTTCACTCTTACAGGTACTTATCTGTCACAAATCACTCCTGACACTCTTCTCCACCCACTCCATCCTGCCTGTACTCTCTTCTTCACCTCTCTTCCACACTCACCGTTACTCTGAACTATTGACCCCAAGTATTTAAACTCATCCACCTTCGCCACCCCTACTCCTTGCATCCTCACCATTCCTCTATCCTCCCTCTCATTCACACACATATATTCTGTCTTAGTCCTGCTGACCTTCATTCCTCTTCTCTCTAGAGCATATCTCCATCTCTCCAGGGTCTCCTCCACCTGTTCCCTACTCACACTACAGATCACAATGTCATCTGCAAACATCATAGCCACGGGGTCTCCTGTCTGATCTCGTCTGTCAACCTGTCCATCACCATTGCAAATAAAAAAGGGCTCAGAGCTGATCCTTGATGTAACCCCACCTCCACCTTAAGCGCATCCGTCACTCCCACCGCAGACCTCACCGCTGTTGCACTACCCTCGTACATATCCTGTACCACTCTTACATACTTTTCTAACATTCCTGACTTCCTCATACAATACCACAACTCCTCTCTAGGCGCCCTGTCATATGCTTTCTCTAAGTCTACAAAAACACAATGCAACTCCTTCAGACATTCTCTGTACTTCTCCATCAACACTCTCAGAGCAAAGATCGCATCTGTAGTGTTCTTTCCTGGCATGAAACCATACTGCTGATCACTAATCATCATGTCCCTTCTTAACCTTGCTTCCACTACTCTTTCCCATAACTTCATGCTGTGACTGATTAGTTTTATCCCTCTGTAGTTACTACAGCTCTGCACATCACCCTTATTCTTAAAAATCGGTACCAAAACACTTTTTCTCCATTCCTCAGGCATCCTCTCACTTTCCAAGATTTCATTAAACAATCTGGTTAAAAACTCCACTGCCATTTCACCTAAACACCTCCATGCTTCGACAGGTATGTCATCTGGGCCAACAGCCTTTCCATTCTTCATTCTCTTCATAGCTATCCTTACTTCCTCCTTGCTAATCCATTGTACTTCATGATTTACTATCCCTACATCATCCAACCTTCTCTCCCTCTCATTCTCTTCATTCATCAACCCCTCAAAGTACTCTTTCCATCTCCTCAACACACTCTCCTCACTTCTGAGTATGTTTCCCTCATTATCCTTTATCACCTTTACCTGCTGCACATTTTTCCTAGCTCGGCCCTTCTGTCTAGCCAATCGGTACAGGTCCTTTTCTCCCTCCTTAGTGTCCAACCTTTCATACAACTCTTCATATGCCTTATCCTTAGCCTTCGCAATCTCTCTTTGCCATGCACCTCATCTCCTTATACTCCTGTCTACTTTCTTCATCTCTCTGACAATCCCACTTCTTCTTTGCCAACCTCTTTCTCTGTATACTCTCCTGTACTTCCTCATTCCACCACCATGTCTCCTTGTCATCCTTCCTCTGTCCAGATGTGATACCAAGCACCTTTCTAGCCGTCTCCCTTACTAGCTCTGCTGTAGTTATCCAGCTATTTGGTAACTCTTCCCTGCCACCCAGTGCCTGCCTTAACTCATCCCTGAACTCCACCTCACAATTACCCTTTTTCAATTTCCACCACTTGATCCTTGGTGTTGCCCTCACACTCCTCCTCCTCTTCTTGATAACCAACATTATCCTACAAACCATTATCCTATGCTGCCTAATGACACTTTCTCCGGTCACCACTTTAGTCTCCAATCTCCTTCAAACTGGCCCTCCTACATAAGATATAATCCACCTGTCTGCATCTTCCTCCACTCTTGTATGTCACCCTATGCTCCTTCCTCTTGTTAAAATACGTATTCACCACAGCCATGTCCATCCTTTTCGCAAAATCCACTACCATCTGACCTTCTGCATTCCTTTGTTTAACACCATACCTACCCATCACTTCCTCATCCCCTCTGTTCCCTTCACCAACATGCCCATTGAAATCTGCTCCAATCACCACTCTCTTGGGTACAGTCATCACCACTTCATCCAATTCACTCCAAAATTTTTCTTTCTCATCCATTGCACACCCAACTTGTGGAGCATATGCATTAACAAAATTCATCATTACACCATCAAATTCCAGCTTCATAAACATCACTCTATCCGACACTCTTTTCACCTCCAAAACACTCTCAGTATACTGTTCCTTCAGAATAACTCCTACGCTATTTCTCCTCCCATCCACACCATGATAAAACAATTTAAACCCGCCTCCGATACACCTAACCTTACTCCCCTTCCATCTGGTCTCTTGCACACACAATATACCAACAATATATATATATATATATATATATATATATATATATATATATATACACACACACACACACACACACACACACACACACACACACACAAAATGCTGGTACATCAAAATACAAACACTAAAATAGAGTTCAAAATGTAGACACCTCAAAATGCAGAACTCAGAATATTGAAAAAAAAAATGCCCCAACACTACTTGAAATAAATCAAAAAACAGACTTCTGCAGCCATTTTATTTGTTTATTTACTGACATTTGATTACCGGAAAAGTCCGACTGGGTAGAAACCCATTTTCAGTGAAGGCCCCAGAAGAAAAGCTCCAAATTATTACAAAACATGCTAAGAACAATAATTTTGTTGTTGTTGTCTTTCAGCTTTTCCTGGTTAGGGGTCACCACAGCAGAACTCCAGTCCGCTAATGATTGACAGTAGATTTTCACAAACGCCGAGGTGCCAGCTCGACGTTCAACCTTCAGCGAAGGCGCGCCCATTTATGCATGTCTTTCGAATGCCCACCAAACCACGGGGAGGACATGCAGACTCCACACAGAAGGCACTCCCCTGCACTCCAGCTGAGAATCAAACAGGAGAACCTCTTGCTGTGAGGCAACAAGGCTACCGCTGCACCACCACAGTTAACAATAATTTTGTAATCTTTGGTGTGGGGGTGAAGCCCTCCTGCTCACCTTACTAATGTGTGGTAACCCTAACCCTGCATCTTACCTTAGAAAAACCCTTTCTGTAATACTAGCACTACTGAAGACAGGCTCACACATGCACTTAAAACACATTCAGCACTAAATTTATCCCCTTACCAAACCCTTCCTCTAACCCTGATCTGCCAGCACTCACACACACACGCACACACACACACACAGTCCCACACCTTAAACTAAACTACTAGCCTCTGTCTGCATTCTGAACTGCTACTCAAATGAACTATCTATATTCTGATATTAGAATAAACAAAATGTGTCAAACAGACTATGGTTAAAACCAAATAAAAAAAGAAAAAAATAATATAATATAAAAACAACAGTTTAGAACACCAAGCAATACTTTTATTAGAAAAAAAAACTGAGAAAGCACTTTCCTCTGTGTTATTTAATTGACTTTTTCATTCCTGTTCATGTTTTGTGGGACCAGTTAACCACGGTGGGTTCTTAACAGCAACATGGGTGCAGTATATGGCTTCCAGGCTACCTAATTTAATAGGCTATATTATAAAAGACCTGCATGGTGTTGGTTCTATCCTCTCCTGTCCAGACTCAGCCATGCCAGTTTACCTTAGAGCCGACATCCATCACTTTTTGTACTTCAGTGAGTAATGCTCCTGCTTTATGGTAGCATAGCACTGTCCAGCCCATTACTGTTCACTTCTGTTTCCTTATGTGGTCCTTTGGTCTGTATGCAGGCACTATCCTCTGCTTGTTACATCAGATGAACTCTCTGGCACTCAGTGCAGTGACCTCATTTGCCTTTCAGTCACAACCCAAGTGTTTACCACCACCCCACACAGTTTATCAACAAAAAATCATTACCACTCTTAACAGTGTCACTCAATTAAGAAACATTCACCTCAATAAAACCATGAAAGGAATTTAAAAATAAACTTTACACAGTGTACTCACAAAATGCCCAAAACAGCATTCCTCATTTAAATGAAACCATGCACATTAAATTAATTCAATTAAAATGAAAAAAGAATAAACACATACAATACAAATCACAACTAGCCAAGTGGAAACCGTATTATCTCAAAACAGACCAAAATCTCAACATGTACACTAAGATTAAACTAAGAATATACAACAGCACTGCTAAACTAATTTGTTTTTAAAATAAGTCTCTACAATACTAAAACAATGCAAAAAAGATTACTTGGCACCATTAAAGATTACAAATGACTTCAGAACTAAAGTAAAAAAGATCCACAAGGCAGTCTGTTCATAACACATGCAGACACTATGTAAATGTGTATTAACATATGCAGTTATCACAGCCTTCTAAAATACATAAGAAACATGAGAATAAGAAGCAGGGTAAAAAACACAAGCAAGTATAATATGTGGCACTTCTTGTTACAGTAAATTAGAATATCTTAGTGTCATAATTGGTAAAGCCAATCTATAACCAAATGATTTCAAGCGCAAAAAAGGGAAATTGGCTAGGATTAAAATGGCCCACAAGGGAAACTAACCTAGTACTTTCCTAATAAACCATGAATCTATATCTGCCAAATTTAAGGGAAATATGCATCCTTTAGTCTAGAGACGGTCTCACAAAAAGAGAAATTCTCCATTTGTACAGATTCAGGCTCAGTTTCTAAGGAGTCAAAGTCTTCAGCTATGGAACCCTCAGGAGACATGACCCCATCTCTGTCCACATCAGAATCATCTAAGAAAAAAAATCCTCATCCTTTGGAGCGGAGGAATACGGAACAAAATGAGGTACCTGACACCCATTATTGATAGTCTGCAAGAAGCTCCTGGCTAAGGTAAACATCAGGTTTTATGCAGAAACCATTTCTCGGTTATCAGAATGATTAACTTTCAATTTCTTTTTTCTTGAATCATCCATGGGTGATGACTGAGAAGGGGAATGCATAGGATTGCGAGTAAAAGGTCTCTTTACTGGTTACCCTGAAAAGTCCCTCCTGGGGTTATCTCCAGCACCTAAACTGGATGGTTCTCCTATGCCCACATTGCACACTAGCATACGTGCAGATGTGTCAGATTCCCCAGTCCATAATGTCCAACAAGGGTACACCAGAAGGATTTGAGGAAACCACTAATTGGCCTGAATAATCAGCATGGCCACTGCAGAGTCACCTACCATTGGCTTGGGTATTATCTGAGTCTGTGCTGAATACAAGAGCTTGTGCTTTAACTATTTTTTTTCTTTTTAGGTACATTGGAGGGAGGAACAGCAGGACCGGGGGTGAGTATGCATGCTGTATCCAGGAAGATGCCTTGTTATTAGCAAGTTATTCTAGGAGGGGTAGGTCAGAAGGTATTGTCACTTAGTTCAACTAAGCAGCACATAGTCCTTCCCAAAATTTCACTTCTCCAACACAAAGTTATACAAGTAAGTCCTGACAAAAGACAGGTAGTTGGTAACTGCTAGTGGAAAAGGAAAAAAGCAGATTGTCACTAAGTGTACATAAGCATTTCTACAACATACATTTCTGCACAAACATACACTTTCCAATTAATAAAAAATTCATCATAGCTGAAAAAAGTGTAAAATAAGTTTCCTTAGTGTAAACAAAGATCTGAAACAAGCAAGCAATTCCTAGAAAATAGCTGCATTCGAGAAATGTCTGCTGATTTTCCTGAAAAGCAGGTATTCTTAAAAGTGATATGCTGCAATTCTGGCAGAAAGTAAGTAACATATAAAACTACACTTATATTCATAAAAGCAGTGTGGAAGGGGTTCCCAAAGGGCTCTTATCTCTATGACATCTTTAGGCTGACTGCTGATCCTGAAATGACTCAGAGATGCACTTCCATGAGGCTGAAATTAAGTACTGCAGATTTTTAGTCACTTTGGCTATTTATATAGCTTTCTCCTAAAAGGGTTCAGCCTATAAGTAGCCAGAGTGACACTGTGAGAGGAGGGAATGAAAGCTTTTGCAATCTGGCTGGTTGCTGTATCCTTGGCAGGATACAACCCGTAGGGTAAAATGCCACAGCTGTCTATGATCTGTCTGCACACTTTCAACTATATGCTAATCATATATTTTGCAGCTCTACATTCAGGCAGAGGTATAGTAGGCTAGTAGCATAATGACAGAAATGCAGGCCTCACAAGATGCAACATGGAAATAGGTATGAAAATACATTAACTCCATTCAACCTGCAAACATTAATGTACTATATAATAGATTGTTTTGTTTCCTTTGTCAGTTTTTCATTGTTAAAACAGTTGAAAACAAGAATGTTGACCACCCAAAATGATCAGTGGTTTCAGTATATATTGCACGTTTATAATAAACAAAATTATTTCATGCAAATATACAAAAGTTCATATAAAAACTGTAGAAAAGATACCGCTCAAAATGGAAGTGTAAATATGTGGCACTGTTTTAAATAGCAATATTTCAAAAGTATGTTTATTCACTAAATTAAAGAAAGCAAAACATAACATTCAGAAAACAGAAAAAAAAGTATAGTGCAAGATATACTAACAATAATCAGTGGCGGAGGTGTGAGTTGACTATCATTTATCCATTTAACTCCAGCACCAGTGGTAAACCCTGAAAAACACAAACAGTCCCACTAGTGAATGCTGCTTAATTAAATTATTGATGATGTGTATTGAACATTTCAATAAAATGTAGCCTTTCTTATTTATTTTTGTCAGGTTACTCCATCACTAGTGACACGGAAGTTGGTTTACCATCTCACATTCTCTTCTGCTTCCCCTCTTGACCTGAAGTCATCCTTACAACTAAAGTGAAGAGGTGTCACCTCCCTAATTACTCTTTTCAGTGTTGTCATTTTGTTTCAGCGGCATCTAGGAAAAATTTAGCGTTATTACTATTCAGGGAATTTATGGACAAGTGTTTGCCAATTATTCAAATAAATCAGATTGAAAGAAAAAAGTGTAATAGGTAAGCCACTTACTGAATACATTAACTGTTGAAAATAATTGCATCTTAAGATCTGTAATTAGTATACATAGTAAGGGATTTATGTTTTGCTCTGTTTTATTTGGATACCATTTAATTTACTTTTTAGTGTTTTGTGGGTCAAGTGTTTTCCGACTTCTCATTTTAACTGACAGATTTGTTTCCTCAAAAGTAAGTAAAAACATTTGCTTTCTATTGATAAGTGCACCCTTTCCACCCTCGCACACAGACAGACAGACTCACAGAGACAGACACACACAAACAGACACACACAGACAGACACACAGACAGAGACAGACAGACTCACACACACAAACAGACTCACACATTCTTAAAAAACTCAGAGACCACTCCATCTTTGGGGCAAACAAAAAATCATGTCTGGTAGCAGCCTGATAATTATTGTTTTCCCTAAAACTGCCCCTACAGGCCTTTCCTGCTTGTTTAACTCAGAGAATGTAGATTCATTGAATCCTTGCTTAGCTCAGAGAATGTTGATTCATTGAATCCTTGTTCAGCTCAGAGAATGTAGATTCATTGAATCCTTGCTTGCACATATGAACAGGATAAATGCATGCAGAACAGCCATCTGGCACAGAGGTCTCAGCTCATAAGTGTTTGAATGCAGAAATATTAACATTAACCTTTTTTAAGTAGCTGTGTCATGTAAACAGTGCAGTGGGTTTTCTATTCTAAATACCTGAAAATTGTTGTGTGTGTGGTGTTGGTGTCAGATTTGAACTCATTTATCAGACTGTAGTAACCAGATGGGGTGGAAGTTATTTGAGGGTTGTGCCAGTCACTAAACTGCTTTAGTGGGCTGGAGGAAGGTGAGGTACAGCTGGAGAGACTGAAAATGTTCTGTTGGTAATGTAGCCACTATATATTCAATCTGTATTACAGTGTGCCTTCTCAGTTAAAACTAGGGGTAGGGTTGGATGGATGGTAGCAGAAAATCTAGAATTAGGGATATTATCAGCCTGGAGTTGAGCAGAAACAGATCCAAGATTTGAAAAGATATTCCTTAAGTGAGAGTTTAAAGAATGTGTGTTTTTGGTTTGATCGGATAGTCAAGGGAAGGGTATTCCAGAATTTGGCTATGAAGGAAGAGTATAGACTTTGGCTTGATGATGCACATGGTAAAGTATACTATTATACAATGTGCAGGAAGCGTCAAATACATTATGCAACAGAGATTTCATTTATGCTCAGCACTTCTCAAGAGAAAGGCTCATCTTGGGATTGGTACTAATGATTTGCTTCCAGTAAGAGAAGCAAAGGAGCACTGTATCCCAGAAGAGTGAAACTCTGGTGAGACTAGTACTAGTAGCAACAAAGCAGTAGCCATTCACGCAACTCCCCTTTTTTCATCATTATTGACAAGCTAATTCTTTGTTTTCAATAAGTACTACTTGATTTGTTTCCAACTTCAGAATATCTGCCTAAATACTTCATCCATCAGTTTTTAGGGTCTACATATTAATTTCCCGTCAAGTGGTTGGCAGTGTCCTGTTCAGAGCCAGACACCTTGAGTTACATTTTTCCTGTTAAAGCACGACTGAAATTTTACCAATACCTAGTCGCATACATGGCAACTAGTTTGCAGTACACATAAATACATTCAGCAGCCCCAAATGCACTGTTTCAAAACAGCATCCACATCAACACATAGAGCCACATCTCATGGAGCCAATACTGTTAAGCCCATAAGGCAAGCCATCACACAATCCAACATTCTGGTCACTGGAGACTCCATTGTGAAATACATTGATGTCCCTGTCACCAGGATGAGTAAAGAGAAAGTCATGGTCAGTTGCTTATCAGGGGCTAGCATCTATCACATTACGCATGCAGTCAGTTCACTGGACCACAAGTACCAGTATGACTCAGTCATAGTCCATGTGAGAGTAAATGACCCAAGCCGTTCCTCCCTAGACTATATGAAGAGAGACATCATGGCACTCTCAGAATTATCTCTCAGGCTGTTATGATCCTAGCATTGTGCAGCATTTTACCTTCTCCATGGATGGTGCCACAATATGAACAAAAGATGACCGACTTTAATAACTGGCTTAGTTTCTGGTATCATTATAAGGGGGTGCAATATTTGTCAGCATGGAAGGAGATGATCAACAGACCATGCTGCGTTGCCAGGGATGTTCTGCACCTCTGCCCTCTAGGCTTTCGAATATTAGCTACAACATCGTCTTCCCCCATAGTGCCTTTTTTAGGCAATGCCAAACTGAAGTGTACTTCCAACATATCAAACCAAAACCAATAAAATCTAAAGGTATTTCTATTCAATGCTAGGAGACTAAACAAAAAGCTCCACTGTCTTTAAGCTCTCTTCACTCAAGAGAATGCTGCTTTCTATGTGGTCACTGAGGCATGGTTTAAAGCCATGGAGAGAACACCAACAATGCAAGGTTATAATGCCTTCCACACATTTAGACCAGGTACTTCACAGGTAGGGACTAAAAGTGGAGGTGTCTTAATTTACATCAAAAATAAATATACCTCAAGGCTGGGCCAGCAGGACAATGCACTTAGCTGCTCCACGGTCAAATCACCATAGGCAAAATCCAATACCACTTCCTTGCTAGCTATAGATCTGCTTCTATGACCCAGGAAACCCATATCATGTATTTAAACTTATTGGAAACACTCACCATCTGACACAATATCATATTCATAGGCGACTTTAATTACCCCACTATTAACTGGGAATCCTATATGACACCAAACATATAGGCACAGAGATTCCTGGATTTTGTAAATACAAACTCCCTGGACTGTAAATACACCAACCAGGGTGCAACCATACTGGATGTGGCACTCACTAATATGGGAGAGTGCTGCACCCCCCCACTGTAATGTCTTCTCTGATAAGGTCTGACCACAAAGTGATCTCCTTTGAAATAAAAATAAACCCTGAACCTCCAGCTAAACCTGGAATATGCAGGAACTACTCTAAGGTGAACTTCCTGCTATTAAGTGATCATCTGGCAAAATCTCAAATCCCCATAAACCATGAGAACATTGCTGCCTGTGCAGAACTGTTCACAGAAACCCTGCATGTGCGCGTTAATATCTGCATAGAGGCAGCTGTACCCACCAGGAAGAAGTAAAAAATTAACTCAAAAAACAATCCACCCTGGTGGAATCACAAAATCAGTAGGCTGTATAACAGAAGGAAGAAAATTATGGCAAAAATTAGGAGGTACAACACCCAGCAGGATAAAAACACTCATCAAATTAAACAATCAACTCAGATGCCAAATGAAGTCTACCAAAGCCAAATTTGAGGTAAATTTGCCCTCTCAGGCCAAGGACAATCACAAGGCATTCTTTAGCTAGGTCTGCAACCTCAAAGGCAATCAGAGGTGCCAGAAGCTGTTGAAGACTGTGTGTGTGTGTGTGTGGGGGGGGGGGGGCGAGGGTGACAGGGACACATAGTGATCTAAAAAGGGCAAGTTTTTAAAACTATTTACTACCACAACATAGGTTCACTTGGAGAACATTTTAAGTTTAGCCAATTTTCGTTTTGGTGCTTGAATTAACATTTCCTGATTGGTCTTACCTATCCCATGGCTGATAATCGTATAGTAGCCCTAGTGAGAATAAATGTGATCACACTGTAGATAATTTGAGGGGACCCTTGTAAGGGATGCAGCATTTAGGAACTGCCTCTATCCATTAGTGGCACGAGGGGTACTCCTGGAGTACATTTTCTATTACCCATCCTTAGATCCAAGTTGCAGTTGAATATGGACAGGGATGAGCTTTGTTTTACTTGAATGGATAGTCTGTTCTGGATATATATCCATCTCTCCACAAAATTTAGTTTAGATACCTGGACTGAGTATTTCTGATGCCATTTGACTTGCTGATGTTCACTAGGTCCATTTGTATTAGGTCAGAGGATGTCTTTTATGCCAGGCACGTCACCTCTAAGCACTCTGTAGGATACCGAGTATTGTGATAAATCTTTCAGATGCTCCATGCAAGACCTACCGTTTAGGACTTGTATCCTTTTAGGAAGGTATCTCTGGGTATTCCAATTGTTGCATGGGTCTGGATAGATACATGCCAAAGTGGGCATTATACAAAATGATTGCCCTAAGGAGGGCTTTGTAAAGGAGGACAATAACATCTCTATATCTAGTCACAATTTGTTTATAAGCTGTGCAATATAGAAAGACTTTCTTATGACTCTGGGCACATGTTGGTCAAAAGTTAGGTCACTGTACACACAACTTCCCAAATGCCAAACAACTGGGTCAGTTCTCAGGGGGCATTGTCAATTTGTCAGTTCCCTGGAGTAGTTGACTCCCCAAAGGACACGATAATTTATTTCTTGGAGTTTAATTTCAATTCATGATTCTGGCACCAGTTATTGTTTGGGACAAACCTTCCTGCATGATGTTTAAATAATTTGGGGATTCAATAATTGCTCCTAGCTTGCAATCATCTCAAACTTAGTCAGCCAAAGCCCTTTGGTATTTCTTTTTACTTCTGAGATGTATATGCCAAACAGAAAAAGTCTTGGCACCGAACACTGGAGGACACCATTGGTGACTGGTCTCTCCCCCTATTTTAATCTCCTGCATCCCTATGAACAAGCAAAGATGTATACATTCTTTGATTCACCTTCCTGATTGTATTAACCGTATTGTATTAAAATTATATTCCTTGTATAATACAGCACCACTTGTTAGAATGCGTTTTAAATTTGTAGTTTGGAACGTTCTTCTAGTAGGCAATGAAATAAAATGTATGAATCAATAATGACAAAACTACCCATTTCAGAAAATTTCAACCATAAAAGGCCACTCAAAC
Source organism: Protopterus annectens (assembly GCF_019279795.1). Taxonomy (NCBI): domain Eukaryota; kingdom Metazoa; phylum Chordata; order Ceratodontiformes; family Protopteridae; genus Protopterus; species Protopterus annectens. The sequence continues at coordinate 1,094,886,114 of NC_056743.1, read as the reverse complement.
TTCTGTCATTACAATCCACCAATATCAGTAAATATGCAAAATCTCTGCAGAAGTCATCTAAATAATTCCACATTAAAGGGATCTGTAACTAATGAAGAGGTTGCTGCTAGCAAACAACTTTATATTTCATTGTTTCATCTACAAATAAAGTGCGTGTTGCCCTTGAAGAATAAATTGCCTATGCTACATTAAAAAAATTATAAACTAGTAATTTTGCAATGGGGAATGGATGGCAAACTTATAACAGGTTCATAGTTACTAAGTAACTCCTCCAAAGGAGGACATTCATAGGACTGCAGCATCCACTCCCATTAAAGTACAACACATTACAGTATCAGCGATCCATCTGCATACTGTGGGAGTAGTACCCATAGCCTTCTGCATCAAAAGCAAGTATACTACCTGTTGTGCTATTAACAATGCAAACAACAGCATAAGTAGCATTAAACTTTCTCTTCCCCTGAAGCTCTCAGCTCCTTGTAAATTCCACTTGACTATCAACTAAATCTCTCAACTTTACAGCACAAGAAATCTGGAAAAAGCCAAATTTTATTTGGTAGGGCAAAGGCTCAAAACCAGGGACACATTTTAAATATTGATTGTATCATCTTAGAACATTGTTAAAATAAAGTGTTTTGTGTTGCAATGTGTTTCCTGAAAGATAGAAGACTGAAACTAACAGCTATCATTTAGTGTATTCAGTTCTCACTGATTTGCCAGAAAAACACAAATTGTAAGAGGAACAGACCAAAAGCATGGGCCAAATATTCCGTGAAAATCTGGACAGTGGAGAGTTATGGACTCAACTCCCTGAATCACAAGTGGTGGTATGGGTAGATAATTCAGGCTCTTGTTTGAGCCTGAGTAACACTGACCACCAGGTATAACTAACTGGGGCATTTTACACACACACACACACACACACACACACACACACACACACACACACACACGTGCACGGGAGCAGCATAACTCCTGCAAATAAAAGAATAAAACTCTCCTTACTGGCATGACTTTGGCACCAATGGAACAATGGCAGCATAACTCCTGTAACACAGAGCAATAAGAGAACAAGAACAGCTAATTTAGTTAGTTTAACTTCCCCACGCGAATCCACTTTAGTGTGAAAACTCCACTTCATTAATTTGTCCCGACAGGTCCTGCAGCTGTAAAAGTGTGTGGGGGGGGAATCCCCCTCCCCCTGGCTCTATGGTTCCAGCACCCATGAAGGCAATATTCATTTAGGTGCAGCGCTCATTGTAAATGGAGCCAACTATACTGAGCCAGAAGATATAGCAAACCTACTGGGTGAGAAATTCAACGCCAACTTTCCCTTCTCTCCCAGTCAACCTTCCCTCAGGTAACACCATCAAATATAACTACCCTTCTAATCACAAGGGAACAAGTCCTTAATGGTCTCTCTAAGGCCAAGAACATTGCATCAATGGGCCCAGACAATATCCCTGGATGCGTTCTAAATACCGTGAAACATGACCTATCAGGAATTCTGGAAATGTTATTTAACTGTACCCTCCAAACAGGTTTCATGCCTCATGAATGGAGAACAGCAACTGTCCTCCCTCTGCACAAAGGTGGGCCATCTACAGACGCGGGAAACTACAGACTCATAAGTCTTACTAGTCTTGTATGGAAAGCCATGGAAAGAATTATCATGGAAATGATCAATAGTGATATAGTAAACCTCCAGACTCTGGACCCAACCCACTTTGGTTTCTTCAAGGGCAGGTCATGCCTTCTTAACCTGTTGGACTTCTTTGAGAAGGTCACCAAAGCAATGGATGAGGGCAAAATGGTTCAAGCTACTTTGACCTGGCCAAGGCATTTGACAATACTCCACTTGGGCATTGTTGATAAACTCAAGAGGTTAGGTACAAGCCTGTATGTCACCCGGTAGATAGCAAACTGGCTCACAGACAGGACATAGGAAGTTAGAATTGGGTGTTACCTCTATGAAGAGGCTAGTCACAAGTGGAGTCCCTCAGGGATTGGTCCTTGGACTGCTCCTTTTTGTCATTTACTTCTCTGAAGTCAAGGCCAATGTCAATGGTCTCTGGCTGACTAAATTTGTAGATTGCAAATTAGGGGCCATTAATGAATCCCACACTGACACAAATGTTCTCCAGAAAGACAAACAACTGGTGTAACGGCCATGGACTAAAACTAAATGACAAGAAATGCATAATAGTATCCTTCAAGAAGTCATCCACCCCTGGTAACTATTATATTGACAACACACCCCTTGAGTTGACCCAGTAGTCAGGGACTTAGGAACACACATAGACAGTAATCTAGCCTTTGATCATCATGGGTCTACAGTAGTGAGGAAAGCATTCTATGTTGCACAACTTATAAACAAAGGTATAGCATTCAAGTCCGAGGAAATCATTGTTCCACCATATTTGGCATTCATCAGACCTATCATTGAGTACAATACCCCCTCTGGTATGTACCTAACCAGGAAAATCCAACAACTGGAATGTCTACAGAGGTTCTTTAATAAAAAGAATACAGGGCATAAGTACAATGTCCTATGGAGACCGCCTTATGGCCCTACCTTGTATTCTGTCTCCTACATGCTTTTCAGGGGAGATCTATACATGGCAGTATCAGACCCCACTCTGATGTGCCTACTGCATATCCACAAAACAAACAGTACCAGAATTACTCATTCTAAAGACTTAAACCTTGCCTGTGATATAAATACGACTTGCTAGAGAGACAGGTATGTATACCAGAGACTACCCCATTTCTGGAACAGACTGCCCATCCATGTGAAACAGAGTTCTTTCTTAACCCAATTTAAGTGCAACTTGGACAATTGGATGGGGAACAGGAAATTCATCCCTGTTTTGGCACCTATGTCACTAATGGACACAGTCTGTAAATGGTTCATCTTCCAGGCTCCTGCTTGTAAATGTTTCACCTCCCAAGCCCCTTCTTATACTTATCAATGGTATCAGAATTTGTTAGAGATTTGGGATGCATGGTTAGGGCTTAAAAAGGCCCCTGTGGTCGTTAGCCTAGTAAACACATACGAACCTATAAAACTAATTCATGAGAGCTCTCTTTGTGAAATATTTGCTGTGGTTTTAGAGGTCACTGTGGCCATGACATCTTATTTAACATGGGGTCAAAAGTCAGGACACCCCTTTCCTTAAAGTGTGAGAAATAATCCTGATATCCCAAAAAATAGCTTGTTGTAGGATGTCATTTTAAACATTCATGCAAAATGTTCAGGGACAGTGTAACAAATCTGCCAGCCATCCCTTGCAAAAACTACATAACTTGTTTAACTGAACTTTTTTTTTTGTTGGCTATGTAATCAAAATGATGTACCATATACCATTTCAGCTGCAGCCTAGTTTAAAAGGGGACAGAGTAAATGCAATATATGTCAGAAGTTTGGATAGCTAATCAACCAGTATGCCCTTTTTCCCATAAAGTGGAAGAAAGCCAGAGCACTTTGAAAAAATATATAGACTAAAAAGTATTTGCAAACTTCATAAATACAAAAACAAAAACAGAACTGAACACCAGACTTGTGATGTAAAGGCAAATTTCTAAAAATAAGGAGTTAAGAAATTTCCAGTTTTAAGAGGACCGGTCCTTGTATTATTTTCTCTGTGGTATAATATAATCGATAACTCATTCAACTGCATTAAAAACTTGTAATTTCCAAAGACTGCAACAGTATCTAATACATAAACATATACACTAATGTAAGGACAGTTTCACTCATGATGAAACCCACACAGATATACACAAAGTCAAACTACATGTCAAGCAGCCAACTAAAATGCACCTATTGTAAACTGTGTATCACAGCATTTTGTAACAATATTGCTAGGCAAAATATGATGGCACACTATGTGTGATAATGGCATTGCATGTCTGTGTGTTTGTGCACCAAGACAGTATGGTTATCTTATTAACATTAAGAAAACTGCATGTGTTATTATTATTTAAGATGTGCTGTGAAGAAACAGAGTAAAAATGCAAAAACTGTGCCAACGTCAATGTCGTCCTGCATTGAAATTTAGCCTTACCTGTAATTTAGAAAACATGCTCTTGTAGACATACAAGCTGAAATGTTCCAGATGGTGCCCAGTAAGAAGATTTACCAATCTGAAATTAGAAAGACATACAGCAACATGTCTTACAGCCAAGTCCCTCATGGACAGGGGTAGTCGGTGTAGACACGCTCTGTGAATCATTTCCATCTAACCAAAGACAAGTGAGGCAACTCAGGATTAACATGGCTAGACTTGTAAGGGGCTCTAGGGCTGCTAGCCTAGTAACTTCCTATGAACAGGAATTATATATGCAAAAATGTTTTTATAATGAGTGGATGGCAAAGCAGAAATTACGGGGTCTGTAGTAAAATTAAACCGAGGAGCCAGAAAAGAAGACTTCAAGCCCTTCTGATACATGACCTGTGAAACTGCCCTTCCCAGAAATAAACTAGGATGGACATTAAAATAACTGCCACACAGCCATGATATTCAAGTCCTTTTTGTCAGTTAAAATAAAATTTTTAAGACAAAAAAGTCAACAGTAGCTATAACAACCCAGTTATGATATACTAAAGTTGGAACTGTAATGTGCATGCTGCATTCCATTACATACATTTGCACTTGACCTTTTTTAAGTTATTTTCCTGTTTTACAGCATTTGAGACTGAAAGTGCATTTTTTCTGAATTTAGATTACACTAGTTTGACAAGTCAGGACTTGCAGAATCTTAGTTCAGTAAAGTACAGATCAATCAGAATAGAGATACAGAGATTTTCTAAACTTGTATTCAAACATCTGATATCTTTTTTTCTGAGAAGAGTATATTCTGAGACTATATCTATATGGAGCTGTACATATGTAATGAATCAGGAGTGAAGAATTACTGATATTGCAAGTATTTGTTGGCATTAACAAAGAAAGAACAGTTGTGTAGTTAACATACTATAACAATAGATGTTCAAATAGGTCACTGTTGTTGTATCCATTAACTGCAAGCATATCCTGCCAAGAATACTGTATATCTGACCAGTCTATCAAATTTCAAGCTCCTTCTCGGCATGATATACATCCATCCTTGACATGCTAGTACAAGGGGGACTTATGCAGATGCCAAAACTCAAAAGATTCTTGCAGTTAGCGTGCTTATAGACTCGTCAGCTTTTTTCTGGTAATAACACATGGTCACTTCAACTCTTGGCCTTCAGGCAAATAAGTAGCCTATTAGGGACACTTCATTTTCCTTTAGAGGTCTACTGCAACAGTGATCTAATGAAGAACGTTCATCAGTTCACTAGTCTCTCTCTCAATGACTGTCAGCTACTGGAATGTATTTTAGCAGTTTTCTGGAACAAACAAGGTAAAAAGACAAACTGGTAACTTAAATGTACAAAGTATCCAACAGACTTGGCAAGGCACAAGAGAGAGACCAATGCTGTTTATTAAATGAAGCACTTTTCGTCGCCGTATTACCGCAACTTCATCAGATTAATCTGATGAAGTTGCCGTAATACGGCGATGAAAAGTGCTTCATTTAATAAACAGCATTGATCTCTCTTTTGTGCTTTGCCAAGTCTGTTGGATACTTTGTACATTTAAGTTACCAGATTAGCAGTTTTCTACCAACACTTGAAAAATACAGTCTGCGAAGACTATTTTATTTTTAAAAAATCTAGTAATAGCAAATACTGTACATGCACTTCTAGGATGTGTGTTCTATGTGGAATGGACGTCAAAGAAATTTAGAGCCTCATGGTATGGTAATTCACAATACATATAATTACAGTGATCATGATAGTCAAAACAGGCTCATGACTTATCATTAGTTAGGATGATGGTGTAACACATTTACATTTTGGCTGATTATATAGGACAAACAGTGTAAAGCTGACCCGTGAGGAGATTAAGCAAAAACAGTTCAGAGACGAGTAATGTCTGGCTTAGACCTTTTTAGATTATTTAGAAAGTGCAGGTTAGAGAAGTGCCTGCCTTGTGAGATGGGAACAAACTTGTATGTAAACATAAACATGGTGTTCCCTGTCCACTTCAAATTTCTCCTTCCTGAGCCTCTCAAGTAGCATAAAGTCAGGAGTCCGACAGCATAGTTCTACTTAAGGCTGATGTTATTTGTAAACTTTATTGCAATATGCATCATGCTTTCTGATTTGACTTCATGCCATTCTGCGAAGGGCCAATTCCTCAAAACATGAATTGACCATAAAAACAAATCAATTTTCTTTTAGAAGCAGTCCTCCCTCCTATAAGCTTCACCTGGGTACTCCTGTACTTAATATAATTATTTCCACAGGAACTGTACATTAGAGAAAGGACAAAAGCCTGACATGAACATCCTTCTTTGATGCCCTAATGTTTTAGACAAGGGCTGTTATTCAGATATTTGGTCACTGCAGCTGTTATGCTTCTGTTCAAATTTTCTTTCATCTCCCTTTTCTATGACTTATACAAACCAAATATTGTAATGCTCAAAGGGGTAAAGCCATATTTCTCATCTTCTTAATGCAAGTATTCTAGACAAAGTCTAAAACAATATGGGGGCAAAGGTCAAAAATCAAGGACCTGGGCTGACCTTACACATAGGCAAACTAGGCGACTGCCTGGTGCACTGTATTTTGAGGAGCAGTCTTTCTCCTTTATTTATTTATTTTTAGGGCAATGTTTCTTTGCTCAAAATAAATAAATATATAAATAAAATGTTCTTTCCAAAAGAAAATGTGCCCACAACACAGTGTTTACTCCAGGGGGTGTGCTCCAGTTGACTTCACATCCAAATCACCTTATGTTAACCTTAAACATTGCAAGGCTATGGAGTTGAGACCTAACTAAATACTAGGAGCATGCTAGGGACAATACATCTTCCATAGGTGCTTACCATGTATTTAACATGACATGGTAGTCCTTCCCATGAGAGCACTGGTGGGAGAAATGCCTTGTGCTTGTGTCCCAGTTTTATTCATCGACAGCTATTAAATCATGCCAGAAACTTTCTGTAGCCATGGCATAACACAGAAAAACTATCTTCAATATTTTCAGCTGTAGTCCCATATTAAGTCTATTTTAATTCTCGATATTTGTTACAAGCCATTAATTCTACAGTAACACATCTACATAGAAGCAGATCTAGGCAATCCAGTTGAGTAAGATTTACATTATCTACCCTACTTTTTGCTCTGTCATCCAGTATACCATCATAAAAACATGTCAACAGGTATACATGGTAGAGAGGCAACATAGTCTGCCAGAAAACCTGGCTTTAAAAATCTTGACAATACAAGAGAGAACCATTAATTCTCTCAAATGAGGCATCTTTATGTAGAAATGCTTCCATAGATTACTTTTGACTCCACACTTCTCTTCCTGGCCAAACAATTATGACCCAAGATGTTGGAGGTGCTTGTTTATTATGTAAAAGGTAGATTGGGAACACAATCTGGAGTTGACCATTCTTCCAGCAATTCTGGGATAAGCTCTGGGATGACATTGGAACATTCTATTCCATAACACTGGAGGATGACAGAAATTTGGTGCTTTATGATATTTCATCTAATTTTGAATTCCTATCCCAGTTCTTCGTGCAATGCTTTTGGCAGCACAAAATCTATAACAAGGCATTGGTAGACTTATGTGTCACCATCATTTACTGTAATATAAACAATGCCTCCTCATAATACTTAAAGTAGAACAGGTTGCTAGGAGAAAATAAAAATATGGTTTCTGCTCTAGATGGACCCTCTGGTTACAGACTGCCTCATTTCAATCAGGAACTCATCCTTTGCATGAGCTATGTGCATTGTTGCTTGTGCCTGTCCTGTCACCTCCCTTTTTAGACTTCTGGTGATCTGTTACTATTTCCTAATTTTTCCCCCATTTATAAATCTGTTGATGTCACTGTTTCTCAATATTGTACTAGATAACACTATCTAGTTAATTGATCACTTGTTATTGTTAGTATTTAGATGCTAAAGAAGATTTTATCAGCATTGTGTTATATTAAACTAACTTCATTATCATTTTTTTATATTATAATATTTTATAAATTAACTTAGTGATATATGTTGTATTAAATAAAGTTATCAAAAAAAGAAATGTCATGTTCAAGGTATGATGTTCAGCACTAACAAAATAACAGTTTCTAATCAATTGAGAAAACAAATGCTTGACAATATATGACTTACATCTTGAAACAGTAAAATACAAAGGATGAGTCAGGTGCCTAGTGTTTTGGCTAGGTACATCAATTTAAAACAAGTATTGCAGAGTTGTAGTTTCTGCAATATACACCACAGTAGCAATCCAAAGGAAGAGATGGTAGCATATATCAATTCCACTCACTGATTTGTCCTGTTTCAAATAACCCGTAAATCTCATAACTGTGGATAATTTTCCAAGTTTCCTAAAATATATTTTTATTTTTCACTAGTTTCTTTACATAAGCACAACAGTTATCTGCCAATTTGTATACATTTCATCCAATTACGATTTGTTGTTTTGCTATTAAAAAGTGAAGCTATTTTTAATCACAACAAGAAAATTTATTGTTTTAGTATGAAGAATATGAAAAAGTGAAGAAATTTTGATCGCAACAAGATTTATTTACAACTGTTTGGCATTTAATTTACAAATATTTCTTACTACTACTGCTTGGTGTTTTAGCTTAGCTCGAATAGCTCAAAAGGCTATTTTTTTCATATTTTTTTAAGTTCCCTAAAATAATTAGACTGACTAATACAACTGCAAGTGTGATTACTGCATTAAGGTCTATATTCTTACTAGAGGTGATGTATGATATTGCCATATCTGAAAATGTTCCATAGAAACACAAGTCAAGAATTCAGGGGTGTGTGTGTGTGTGTGTGTGTGTGTGTGTGTGTGTGTGTGTGTGTGTGTGTGTGTCAGGTTGGGGGGGGGGTGTCTCATATAACACCTAGCCCATGCTATCCTCAGTGGTTATGGCTAAGTGGAAATAACTATCCAAACTGAAGATACTCATGAGAAAATGTTGTAACAAAAGCTGTGAAGACATTCATTTTGCAACTTTGGAAAATAAACATTGTCTGCAGGAGGAAGTCAGTTTCTTGTCAGCTTACCTGTTAAACAGGATGAGGCTGAAAACAGATGACCTACTTCAACAGTATTACCGATGCCTGAAAGTCAACTTAAAGTAAATACATAATGGAAAGACAGCAACAGTTAGATAGAAATACAGCTGTGAGAGAAATTGCAAGAGACAATATTTGTAAAACTCATGGAAAAATCTACAGCCTGAAGGCAGAGTAGTTGATAAAGCAGACAAATCAAGGCCCTATATAGTTTGTAGGAATGTAGTAAGCTGTATGGAAAAAGTAATTTGTAGTAGACAAAAACACTGAAGTTAAACTTCCAGAAAAATGAGCAAACAGAACCATCGCAACAAGTCCGTTTTAGAAAAAAAATAAATAAATACTGAAAACTGGGATAGTTGAGAGGTATAAAGATAGACAGCAGAACCTGCATCTCCAAATGAAGCTGTCTTCTACTCTCCGGGCATAGTCTTGAACTGTCACTGTCTCAATGCAACACACTTGCTCTGTGTGGGCTCCCTAGATGCATCTGTCAGAAGTTATGCTCTTGCATAGTATGTGCTTAATATGGTTTAGAAATGGCTTTCGTAATCAGGTTCTGTGTGTGTTTACGATTTCCAAAATATGCAGCTTAGAGAAGCATAGCAGCTTTCTTTGTAATCTTTAACTTTATTCTCAACAAAAAAAGTCTTTATATATACTAGAAAGTATGTTTTCTGCATACATGGCAGAAAGGAATGGTTTGCCCTTGTCCATTTATATAGTTTTTCATAAAACATGGAAAACATTTTATAGAGACCCTCATCCTAAAATATGAGATTCCGTGTGTTTTCCAAAGGATTTGTGGTCTTTTGCCAACACATACGTATGCTGAGGTGTTTCACTTTTCAAATTCTACTTCTTATACATCTATTTTATTTTAAGAGTCATGCTTTTGAACTTCCTCAATGCCTTCTTTTTATGTTAAAAGATTAGAAGATAAATTACTGTAATTATATATTCCTCTCATTACATATCTGGACATGTTTTCTCATACTGTGTTCTATCACTCATGTCAGTTCTTTTTCATTTTCAGCATACTTTGCAATTTCAACCTTGCTACATTTACCATACCCTGGAGAATTCATGTTTTGGATAAAAGTGCATTTTACTGTGCCAGCCTCTGTAACTGGCAAATGCCAGAAATCAGTGCTGAAGATATCAGACAAGATTTTATAATAGTATATAACCCAATGGGATAACAGATGCACTTAGAATGAGAGGAAATGAGCCATAGATTATGTTTGTCTGCAAAGCTGGAGACCTGTACTTCAGTCCCATCATGAGCAGTCTGCATACTTCATATCTTTTGAAAAATGATGTGCTCACAATAGGCTTACTGGGTTAACAAAATTAAGCATGCAAATACTTTTTTTGAGTTCTACTTTATTTGCTTGAAGTAGGTGAACATAAGGGTGTACTTACTAAAAATGGCTTACCAAATCATAGTGTAAAAAACATATGGCAGCATTTTTACAGGGATGCTGGCCCCCAAAACCACCTAATATAGAAAGCTGCACGGGCGCTCGCACACACACCACTTTCATTTATAGTTGTCTCCAAGGACTCACTATTTTACAAAAATGACTCTGATGGAGCAATACACAGTAGTTTAAATCAACAAAGTTAATGTAACTTCAGATTTGAAAGATATTAAAATGGGTTTGTGATGCCAAATGCATGTTTGTTTTTTATGGTGCTATGATTTAGTTGACCATTAGTACTTTGATATTGAGGTGCATTTGTCTTGTTTAATAGTGCTGATTGTTCAACTTTTCATAGTAAGTATGGCAGTCCTATATTACCATGTGTGTAAATGATGTATTTTTTAATCATCTGGCGAGTCTTTGTGCTTTAACAATACAAATCAGGTACAGTACTCACAATTCAAAGCAGTACCAGATCTCATCCACCTGCTTAATTGTGAACAAGAAGCCTTTCTTAAACAATCCAGTGCAGACTATTGTTTGGCACATGTATATCTAGATATAAAACTTACTGAAATAAATTGCATTTACAGAAGAACTGTCCCTGGATTTGACTGAATGTCAGATTTTGCTCATATATATATATATATATATATATATATATATATATATATATATATATATATTATATATATATATATATATGCTCTAACATGCACTACAAATTAATGAATGCTTTCATTCTTCCTACTGTTAGCTTTAGGGCATGCTATGATTTATAGTGCCAGAAAATGACAGCTAAATTTAGTGTTGTGCAATTTGTTAAACTAAGAGAATAAGTGACTCAAAATATTTGTACATTAAGAGTGCACAGCAACAACAGCCTGCTGCTTCAGTGGGAGGTCTGTTGCTGCAATCCATCCTGCAAATAAATGTTGGTGCTATCAAAAATGTACACTTTTAATACATTTGTTCAAAGCTTTGGATAGCTTATGCATTTTTCTTCCCATAACATAAGAGCAGGTATTTAAATGTAGACTTTTAAGTTTTATCATTTTTAAGCTTCTGTTAAATTCTCCTTGAATAGGTATAGTCTGACTCATCACTTGATTTATTGTAAGACATGTCATAGTTAAATCATTAGATGTGTGAGAAATTAACCAAACTGAACTTATTCTAGCATTCCTAAACTGTGCTTCTAGCCTGAAAGAAAAAAGACCAGAATATGTTTGCATAGTCTGAAAGGTACTTTGTTGATATTATGTGTCTGCCATGCTCTTGCTGACACAAAGACAAGAGACAGTAGCAACAGGCTGTGTGTTCTATTCCCACGCCAGGTGAATGGATTGCTGACACTGCAGTGAAACATTACAGGGGTGCTCTACTCCTGGGTGTGCCATCCTTTGGGCGATATGTTAACCCAAGGCCTCATCTGCTGGAGTTGATGGTATTTCAGGTAGATGTAAAAGATCCCACTACACCTATTGAAAAGACTAGTGGGGATGTCTACTGATGCCCTGGCCATATTTGCCCTGGTAGTAGAAATGCCATCTAGGGCCTCCCCTGAAAAAGGCCATTAACCTACTGGGACTAACCCAGTCACCAAAGGATAAATAAAATAAAAGTAAGACATGTAAGTTTTGGGAAAGGGCAGATTTGAAGTCCATTTTTTCTGCAATTAGTGATAGCACCATACACCTTAGAACAAAATCCTGGTAAAAAGGTAATCAGCTATTAACACACTAACAAGCCATTCCTGTTTTCTTCATATTCAGCTGTCCTGTGAATCATTACATTGTAAATATATTCATTAAACATAAGTGTACTAGTCAAATGATGTTAAGCCAGCTTGAATGTAGATTTGGTAATTATCAAATTTCTCCACATACTGTCTGCAGATGGTTTTACAGCTAATGTCAACAGACTAACAAAAACTCAGTCCTCACTGATGTACAATGCAATTTAAATAAATGGCTGACCTGATAAATACTTTATATCATTTATATCACTTTATATCATCCCCCATTAGAAGACACATACTTACAAATATCCGAGGTCCATGCACTGACCCTTCTCTTTTATTCTTTTCTGATATGAAAAGCATAATAAAATGCACCTGTAGTTCAATTAGCACTGTAAAGCCAGACAGGTACTGACTCATAAGGTGAGGATGACCAATGGCAAACAGGTACTAATTGTCCAACTGTAATAGGAGATGCCTTTACCAAACTGGAAGTGTCATTAAACCATATCAGTCATTTCATATCCATGACACCCAAAAATGTACATCACAGTTTTAAATGGGTGAAAGCGGGTTAGCATTCTACAGAAAGGAAAATATGTTTGCAGAAGTAATCTTGCTAGGATAAAAGCTTCTGTTTTTCATTACATCTTTTCACTGGCAAACATGCACTTGTGGCATTCTCAATGTTCCCCTTCACTCCAATGACTATGGCATCTCCTTCCTTGCTTAGACGCATCATCATTTCTTCCCTATAGGCAGAGAGACTTCTTTGCTCCTCCGCTCATACTCTTGTGATCAGTTAACACTGAATGCGGACATCTTTTAAAGAGCTAATCTCTATCTTTCCAGCAAACTAGGAAATGAGGATGCAGATGTAGTGCTTTCTGCTCACCTGAAAAGCCTTCGGTATCTCATTATCTGCACCTGCACCCGTGCATAAAATCTACTCTTGATTGATTCAGCATGCCTTTGTGATTTCCTCTATTTTTTTTTCTGCCCACTTGACCTCTAGTCACATAACCCCCTAAATATCCCATTCATTTTGCTCATTCCCAACTGCTGCCATGTGATAGGAAATTCATCCTTAAGCAAATTCTTGTCCTAAAAGGAAAATTCATTTTTAGGTGATTAGTATTACAGTCGCAAGTGAAACATAGATAAGAGGTACCCCAAGGGTAGACATCTTTCTAATAAGTCTAGCTCTGTGGTGCAGTGGGATAGATCCCTTATTGTGACCTAGGTGACTGAAGTTCAATTAGCAGCACCAGCACTGGAGGAGTAAGGCAGGGTAGAAGGGGAATGGGCTGTGGCCTACTTACCTCTCCTGGGGGATGAGAGGGGTTTGTGTGCACTTGGAGGCACATTGAGTGGTGTGATCTCCTTAATGGAGATGGGAAGACCACCACTCATGTCCTGAGCAGGACCAATATGGGGGGGGGGACTCTATGTGAAAGTGAGGGGATGTCACCTGCAGAAGGCCCACCGCACACCCCTCCAAAGCATCTAGCCATGTCTGCACAGCTACGGTTGAGTAGAAAAGAAAAATAATATGAATCTGTCCTGATGGCGGTCTAAATGACTGACTCTGTGGTCCCTCATAGTTGACCCACACTCCACTTAAGGGGAATAAATAGGCCAATTGGCCAGGAGGGGGCTGATGACTGACTGAGAGTGAGGATAAAAATATGTATTAAAAAAAAAAGTTGTCAGTCTAGTGGATCTATGTTTACCCATCGAATGAAAGTTCCATCGAACAGTATCCATTGAAACTCTGTTTCATAGAACATGCACATCATAAAAAAATAAAAAACATCGAATATGCATAGTTGGTCAACATACACACAATGGAAGGCAGTACACACTTACTGGTATGCTAGAGATAGGGAAATATGTCCTTTCCCTACTGAAGTGCGAACTAGTAATCTGCCCTTTACCTAATATAGTGTGATCTCAGAGAAGATAGATATTTATAATCATCAGGTGATCTGGGGGGAGCAGCCCCCCACATGACCACATGAGAAGGGTCAGGTGTTAGATTCTCCTCATGTGTGAGGCTGTGCCTATGACATGCCCCACTAGTTATATATACCAACTCAGAGATCTCACTACAGTAGGGAAAGGACAGATTTCCTTATGCCTAGCATACTGGTAAGTGTGCACTGCCTTTCGTTGTGTGTATGTTGGCCAATTATGCATATTCAATGTTTTTCTTTAAGATGATGTGCATGTTCGATGAAATGGAGTTTTGATGGATACTGTTCGATGATTAGCCATTCTATGGAAATTTCATTCGATGGGTAAACATAGACCCCAGTCTAGTATATATGGCCTTGGGCTATTTTGTTACTTGGGCTTACCTGAAAGCTGCTCTTGCCTCCAGAACCTTCATTGTACAAAGCACCAGCTTCCATAATTCATTGCACAAGATAGTATTCATGCTCACTAGGTAAGCATCATCTATTGTTCAGCTCAACTCAGTTTGTGCCCACCTAGCAGTAGTATCCAGTCCCTCTCCCAGTGCTGAGGAAAGAAAATTGTGTTCAGCAATTCATTTGTTTCTCCCAAGCTGACTTGCCAGAACCCCCGGCTAGTAATTGAACTTTTGTTGCAGTTATCAAAATCGGATAGTCTGCTGCTGCTGTGGCAATGGAACAGAGGTGTAATCCTGTGGCATTTGGTTTGGATCATTTACAACTTCTAAAGGCCCAGAGTGACATATGATGCATTGTAGTCATAAGCCATTTAGGAATTCAACTAAAACCACTTCCTGTACCTCTCAGCACACACTCGCCACTCCCACCCAATTTTCTTCTGTTAAGTAGCATGACTTTCTGCAATTATCTTTCTTCCTCCTTCGTCATACCCTTCCCATCTTCCTTCTACCCCGCATACACTCCCCTCTTTATTTTTCTCCCTCCATTACATCTTCCTTCTGAACCCATGACTCAACCTTTCACAAACCTCTTTTTTTTTTCTCACCTTCCCACTACCGTATCACTCCATAACTACTTTGTGCAATACTATAAATATACTAACAGCATTATTACTAACTTAAAGTTCTTACTTTACCCCACTACTTACAGCCAACCTATAGCATCATTTTTTGACTTCTGTTTGCCTTTGACGTCTGCTTGTATGTTTTTTCGCATTATAATCATATTGCTTGCTTCTAGGATGACAATAAACATGATCTATGTGAATCAGCTCTCTAACCTGCTTAAAGAGAATAAACTAAAACTACAAACTGGGAACAAGGACTATGATATACAAGAAGTTTTTTATCCAGTGTTATGTATGCCTTTGTGTTTGAAACATCCAAAACATAAGTTTTCAAAGTTCAGCAGAGCAAGCAGCTAATACTAACTTGCAAAACAAACTAGGGATAGGATTCAGAGATGTCTTATGGACTATATATGGCTGCTCATCTGAGCTTGCATAGATCAGAAGGCACTTGCAATTCAGAAAGTCTCAGTAAGAAAGGACAGTTTCTTTAATAAAATCTATGTAATAAGGCCATTTCAGGGGCATGCCTCATGCAAGTTTCGCAAAAAAAAAAAAAAAAAAATATTGCAGCACCTGCAGAGCTCTACACACTACCTTTCAACTGTCCAGGTTTTTGCAGAATGTCCAGATTTTTGCCTCATATTTTTTGCCTGTTCCTCATAACATCTGTGGTTTGCTGGCAAATCACCAAAGATTGAAGTCATTAAGTGATGACACAAATCCTGTTATTCTAGCAACTTTCTAAGTTTATAAGGGCAATATTTGAAACCAGTCCCTATTTTTGGGCTTTATCTCCGGACTATCTTAGGCTTTGTTGAGATTTCTTGCTCTAAGAGATTGGCAGTTATGCACTTAATACATTTCAGTAGGCAACCTGTTATCACACTATAGAATATCCATACAAAGTTTTATTAAATGCTTTCAGCCCATAGCATTCTGAGGTTTTAAAGAAGTCCATACAGATTGTTAAAGGACAATATTGCTTAAAACTTTTTATGAATATCATGTGGTGTGATATGAACATATGGTTGGAACTATCTCCTTGTATGGATTATCAGTTTTTACTTTATGTGGACTTATTGGATAATTTTCATTAACAGGAGTGCAGATATTGGAGCACTGCCTTCAATGCTCTACATTGCAGTGATCTGCTTCTGTGCAGGAATTTGTACATACTGAACCATTGTAAGTGCAGGGGCCATTACTGCATAAAACTGCATTGCATTTTGCTTCATACCTCTCAACCTCTTTGCTCAAGAATTTTGGACAAACCCAAAAATAATGGGAGGGGGGGCAAAGGACTAAAATCAGGGACAGTTTTTAAATATTACCTTAAATCACTTAAATAGTTAATAGTACAGCAAATTCTACATCAACATGCATTTTCTGCACAATGGGTATGTAACTAAATACTGACTGTAGTCACAATGATTTTCCAGAATATCAAAACTTTTATGAAAGGCAGCAAAAACATGTGAGGCAAAATCAATGGCATTGTGCAAATTTCTGGACAGTTGAGAGGCATGCAAGTAGGAATACAAATTGTACACATCTCTGTATTCCATCTTTTCCAGATCTTGCAGTATGGTCTTCATGTGAAAAGTGCACTGTATAGTCCTTGGATCCTGACTCTGATTTTTAGCTTATTTGTCTGCACTGAACTGGTGCTAGGCTTTACTGATCCTCTACGTCTGGTGAGTACTGTTTGAAATACTTATTTTTTAATTTATTTATTTGCAATCCTTAGAGATGAAGGTCACAGTGAGTTAAGGCTCATTTTCATGACCTAGGGGAATACAGAAGAATTAAAAAGCAAGTACAGTAAAGATCAGTGTTTGTAAACAGAAGAGCAAACAACCATTACAAGATTTAGGCTGATATAAAAGCAGACAGGATACAGGTGTCAGATGCAGGGAAACTCAAACATTAACAAGCCACAGTCGTAAAACATCACAGAGAGAAATAGGGGATGCACTGTTTTAAAAGATAGGGCTTGTATTACTGAAGGCGACTGAAATACAGTAGATGGAGCAAACAAAACAAAACAAAAACAAAAATATGAGGAGCACAGCACAGATTAAATATTGCTAGAAATACAAGTGCAGCTTTTTGCTGAAAAGATCGATAAATGAAATTTAAAAAGTAAGCATAATGGGTTAAAGTGAAAGCCTTCAGTGGGAGATGCTGGCTTCACCAATCATTTTTTATTTTGCTTTCAACAACGACTCATGATAAATGATAATATAAATAATAATAATACCTTTATCCATCTGCCCACAATCCCCATCCCCCATTTTGCACATGGTGTTGGGTGTCACATCAGCAGTGGCAATCTAGAGCCACTGTTCACATACGATTATCATTATGTGGAAAGCATGAAGGAGAATAAACTGCAAACACTATGACTATAATATAGATGCAAAGAACTTTAAGATTCACCCGAAAACAATGCACATAGAAAAATACCACCAGAAAAATATTTTATTTGCCAGTGTTGCTGAAATCTATAATATTAGCAATCGTACATGTCAAAAAATAGAGCTTTTTTATTAATTCAAGTGCTTGTACAATTGAAAGTTTCATGGCACCTTTTAAACAGTAGCGAGAATTACAAAAATCATGCTAGATATTGTTTAGGGATGGCATTGTGATGTACAAGTTAGCTTTGCTGCACCCAACCTTGATTCTCTAGTTTTGTTCTTGGCTCTGGTGTCTTCCATGTAGAGTCTGCACAATTTCATTTTTGTGTGATTTTGCTAGGTGCACTGATTACTTTTTCTACAGCCCGTAAAGGCACTGTGGGTTAATTGGTGGTCTACCGAATTGTTTGTATGTAGAGCTGCCTATGAGTATGTATGTGTATGTTTCTCCTGTAAACAGCTGGCACCTGTACTGGGATTAGTTTCCTCTTGTGCACCAACTGTCAGGATAGGGATAATCTCCCCAACCATTTTGAATTAGATCATTGGGGAAATCAGAGAACAAATGAATATTCTGTAGCAGTAGTACCTAGCTGGATGATGTCTTTAGAGTTAAAATATCAACGAGATTTCCATAGTCTGATCAAGAAGGATATACTGTATTAGAAGAAAAAGAACAGAACTATATGGAAGCTGTGCACTGTACAACTGTTTATAATTATAGAGAAGATAGGTGGAGAGGTGGGGTTTCAGTTTACATAAGGGAGGGTTTCAAGGCTCAGGCAAGATCTACCAGTAATACAGAAGAGATTTCTCAATTTATATTTTGTGTAGAAGCAGGAATGTTAGTCAACTGCTATAGACCTCCCAGGTCTGTATTATATCATCGAACGCTTAAAAAAGTGAACAATGAATAATCGACTCCATGTAAGCGAAAGCTTACAATCTTGAAAGCTCAGAACAGAGATTATTTTTCCAAGGGAAAAAAATCGTGGAAAAAAAAATCACTGTTTCAAAAAAAAAAAAAAAAATTAAAAGAATACACACCCCCCTACTTAAATATACCAACTCTGAGATTGCACTACAGTGCAGAAAATGGCAAAGTAACAGAAGTGGGCAAGCAAATTCTTTCCCTGGGAAAGAATTTTCTTAAAAGCAGCTTCATTATTTTGCCTTTTCGTTGTTTTAATTTCAACCAAGACACATTCGATAGAATGTGTCTTCGGTCATCTAATAGGAATCCGACCTCTTTCCCCAAAAGAAGCGAGAAAATCAATTAAAAATAATTTTTTGTGATGAGGGAGATTTAAACTTTCCTGGTGTAGATTATGATTTAAAGAAAGGGAAAAATAACTTGGAAAATACGTTTTTATCTATGTGAACTTGATGCGATTCAGCATGTACTGTATCCCATCAGGGGAGGTAACTTCCTTTATGTTGTTTTGGTGCCCAGTAAGGTTATAATACTGGATATCATAATAAAAGAACCATTAGGCAACTCAGAACCTAGTGTAGTGAATTGTAATATTCACTGTAATATATGGAGAAAAAATTACTCTATATCCCTAGGAGGAAAGTACAGAGCTTATTACCCTGCCATCAGGGATTATATTATGAACTGAAGATGGAGGGATGAATTAAGAGAAAGTATAAGAGATGTGGATAATTTTGTATGGAAAATGGTACCAGCTGTAGATTTGTTCCAGTCAGGAATAAATCAGTTAATAATTACATAACTTTGTCATTGTTTGACAGAGACGTCAGATGTTGTTAGTAATAAGAAAAATAGATAATGGTTTAAAATAAGGAGGGATACCATCAAGAGAAATTACTTGTACTACACTATCTATACAAAATAAGAAAAATAATTATGAAGGCAAAATGGAAATATGAATTATCACTGGATTCATATGTGTCAAAAATATTTTTTTTAAATATGCAAATCAAAGTAGAATAGGTTAGAACAAAAATGTATGGATTACAGTGTGGGGGAGGTAATGCAGTAACTCTTTTGCACTGTATGGTTTTCAGATTTATTTTCAGAACAAGCAGGGGGAATTAAATCAAAGATGGCTATAGTTAGAGCCAGATCATGGTCAATTGTGGTCCTGGGCATGGTAATTGATTGCACCCACCCCCCGCCATACCAATATATAGAATTACTGATCTGTCTCTTCACAATTACCACAAAACACTGTTCAAACCTGTCAGTGTGCAAACTATTTTCTTCTTTACTTTTACAGTGATTGGAAATTTGGATTTAATTTAAAACTGTTATTGCAAATTTTTCAGTGAAATAATTTAAAAATATTATTTCAAATTTTACAGTGAAAACACTGACAGCCATTTCACTCACATTGAAAACTGATTTGTGTTGAGCAACAGTACACTTCTCTTCCCTTAAAACTCACATTTATTGGAAAAAAAATCTGGTAACCCACTAATTTACAAGAGAATTGTTGAAATACATAGTCAAACGGCCTATAATGTAGCACTAATTAGCAGTTATGTGAAGGGTGCAGGAATTCAAAAGACAAATGTGCAAAACATCTGCTAACAGCCTGAGACAACTCAATGAATCCAAGTGTCCCTTTGCATGGGCAGACCAGAGCACAGTCTGGTGAATTGAGTTGGTCAGAGAGACACAGTAGATAAAATGTGGCAGAGGGACTCAAACCCTGTACTACAGGAAGCAGTTCATTAGCAGCTTATAGCTTTATTCATATGCACTAAGTGCCAGACAAATTGTTGCAGTCCAACACAATGTATTTTGCACCCACATGCTTGCAAAAAAGCTAAATTAAGAATGTAGTAATAGTTAAAATAGTAATATTAAATTTCTTGACTTCATGCTGTCTAGTTTATTCACAGGCAAATAAACACACTGTCAATAGTCAACAAAACAAGCAAACCAGGGATCATACCCAAAGAACATGGCTCATATGATGATGCTTCTGCTTACTACAATCAATTCCTTGCTTTACATCTTAACTACTCTAGGATACATGCCCAATTACAGACCATCTTATGGTTACATACACCTCCAATGTGTATGAGAGATCAAATGAATGAACACATACATAAATAATGACCTAGAACTGTATTTCACCTCACTGCTGTGAGAACCACACAGTATAACCCACTGCATCCCCCCGCCGCTCCCTCCCAACCTCTTAGCTCAAGGGTCAGAAGCAAAGACCCAATATTTGGTACAGATTTTAAATATTACTTGTGTACACTTAAAAAGTTACTAGATTAACAATCTTGGCGTTAGCATACATTTCCAAAAGGATAAAGTCTGAAACTCATATGCCTGTCATTTAGTGACTGCAATCCATAACAATTTGCCTGAAAGCCGCAAATTTTAAAAGGAATGTCTCAAGAAATGGTACCATTGCTTCCTAAAAATGGCTTTTGTCTCATCCAAAGCAATGGCATGTAAAGAGACCCTACACTGATCCCTAAATATTGTTTCAATTATTGAATAACAACTTTCTGGCACTGAGTTTTGTATGTATTCTGGTCTTCAGTTTTTTTTACAATGGAAATTAGAGGTATAGGGAATAAGTGTTCTCAAGAAAAATTTAAAATATTGCATCTCTCATCCATTTACTACAGACAAGTAAGAAGCGATCCAATTTTAGTATTTAAATGGAGAAACAATGAAACAGAAAGACAGAGTCTTCCCAGCATGCTTACCATAAGAGAAAATACTCTTCTGTATCACCATTACTGAAATGAAGAACTTTAAGATGATGTTTTCATTCAACTCGAGTTATTTATAGGGCAAAATAAACAATTTTTGTTGTTATGCTACTTTTTGTTATGAAATTAACTTTATTACAATAGCTTCATATAAGAGCAAATGAATAGGGGTTATCAAGTGAAAGAGAGGAGGAAGACAATAACATGAATTCCTACAAGTACTGAAAAGAGTGCATTCGCTTTTTGGCAATGCTGTATGTGTGAGATAGAATAAGCCTAGCAGAATGGCATTTATTCCACTTAATCTGTTTTTCTGCCTAATAAGATGTTTGGTTTGCGCTTAGAAAAGTGATTCTGTACATTCATGCACTGTGTAAGAAGCCAGAACAGATAATAAACTTGCTTCTAAATATTGATTCACATCTTTTTATAAACTTAACTATGTTAATAATTACAACAAACAAAGGTGATGACCAGGAAGCAAACGCTCCTTCCGCAAAAGTAAAACACTAAGCAAGTCAAAACGCTGAGGAGCAGACCAGGACTGTTCAACTGTATCAGCATAAGATAAAGTACATCAACATCAAATAAAATGCATGAACGAATGAGTTTCAATAAGGCAGGAAGCCAAAAAACAAGTCCACGTAAAGACTAAAGTCCAAGTGTTTATTGCAAATAGTAACAAGCGCTTTCACCCATGTGGGCTTCTTCAAGCCAAAAAGCACTCATAAAACAGAGCTAATTTACACACATATTAATCACAATTATTACATCATATCCTGCTACATTGTTATTCTTAAAGTATCAGCACATCTCAATGTTTAAAAAACATAACCTCTTACCTAACATCTATATCAACATG
Organism: Protopterus annectens; assembly: GCF_019279795.1. NCBI lineage: Eukaryota > Metazoa > Chordata > Ceratodontiformes > Protopteridae > Protopterus > Protopterus annectens. The sequence goes on along the minus strand of NC_056743.1, from coordinate 1,094,863,805 downwards.
TACACCATAAAAAGTTCATATTTAAGAAATCTATTTATAAAACTAATACTGATAAAACTAATAAGACAGTTTACAAAAACTATGCTAAAGTCGTTCTCTTCTAACATTATTAAAAAATCACTTGGAATATATAATAGACAATCAAAACCTTATTACAAAAAATATATATATAGAAACATATATAAAATAAGCAATATGTTGGTTCAGAAAGTGCAATCCAGAAAAACTTTAAAACTTTACTAGCTTCCTGCTTTTTAGGGCTGGTTTAACAGAGATTTTATCATTCAAACCAGGCTCCTGTTCCGCCCGTACCCTAATGATCCACTTGACATCTGTTCTCTCAGTGTGCACTTTCCGAACCAGTCTTTGAATTCTAGGATGTGTTTTACTGACAAGCACTTCCTACTTAAACAAGCTGATAAAGTGTATGAGAGCTGTAGTTATATAATGTTAATGGAGGCAAAGCTCTCGCATGTACCCACTACAAATAAGCATGTTGTCAGTACCACACTAAACCAACCACACACAGCTCAGGTCAAACACATAGATCCACTTATGCTGAGGGTCTTAAATGAAATCTAACTGAACCGGAAAAGGCTCTTAAATGCTGCAAGTGGAAAGGTTATTGTGTTTTTATCTGATTGGCTTGAGAAATTAACTGTGTAAAAGTCTTTCATCCTGCTGCTATAAAAGCCTCACATTTGCGCAATGAGCAAATGCAGCTCCCCAGTGGCTTGTATATGAGAAAATCTCTCTAGTTTAAAATCCTCACTAGGAAATGCTCTCTATAGTCTCTCACTGCTCACAGCTACTCAAAGAGCTGCTCATTTGTGCAGAGGGCAGTACCACTACAGGTAGTCTAACTACCCAATGTTAGACTACCTGAACTGCTCAATGTTGGGTGACTTTTGCCAGAGGTCTGGAGAGGTTCTGCTGAAATCCAAATCATTCTCTTCTAAAAATAGAAAAATAAGTACTTTTTGCGATTTCCCTGAACTTTGCTGACTGTATCTTGTCATTTTGCTGCCTCATTTTGCTGATTTTTACTGTATTTTCTGTACTTTAAAATAACTGTTCTCTTGCCTTAAGTAGCTAGTGCATAGCATAGACCAGACTTAGATCTGCTGAATCTAGACTATTGTTACACTTTATTCCAGCCATCTTATATTAGGAGGGCCCTGTCTCCACCCTTGTGGCAGAAGTGTATAGACTGAGCTTCATCTGAGTTGGAGACTACTGGAGGAAAGCTCATTGCGTATTTTTCCATTAGCGTAAGTGTTTAATTTCACCTGTATTTAATCCTCACATTTGTGAGTAGCTACACATCATGCAACTGGGATCAGCAATGTACCGTATTGACAAAAACACCTTAAAAGACAATTTTCTTCTAGACATCTGTTAGTGAACCCTCCCAAGCTTCCCTGCTGCATTGTGGGAAACTAGGTTGAGCACTGAGAAACATTGCCATAGTTTTTACCCCTAGCCTTCAATAGAATAAGCCCCTTTGCTGATCCTAGAGCAAAATCTGGTTAAACTTGCCCACTCCCCAATAGTAGTTATGGTAAAAACCTGCCATAATAGATAGTTTCCAACCATTTCTCTGGCAAGCAAGAGTCACATGGGCATCCTGAGGCAATGTACTAATTGCCTCATGTATAATGACAACCACGTACTCCTAATACAAATACAATATATGACATATGTAATTACACTATGAATTTGGAATCAAGTCTTTCACGTAACAAAAAGCTGGACATCAAACAGGTTTGTCAGCACACGCACATCTCTCACACAAAACAAGGTCACAACACAAGCCCACATACACAGAGGTACTCAATAGAAGCCTACCATAATTTCAGAGACCTTCCAAGCTCAAACCACTTTCACACACTGCAAAGCAAATAGAATCCAGTACATATAACACAGACAAGTGTTGCAGCAAATAAACCAGAAAGCCAAAACACCTCAAACCCAAATGTCCTGGTCATAGGTGACTCCATAGTAAGAAGACACACAGATGTCTGCCTGACCAGGCTGGACAAGGAGAAGGTCACTTTCAGCTGTCTGTCAGGTCATGCATGCACTCAGGTCACTCAGCAACAGTTACCGTTATGAATGTCATAGTACATGTTGGGGTGAATGACTTGAGACGTACCTTACTGGACCATATAAAGAGAGACATGACTGAACTCAGATTATGTATCCCAGACAGATATGTCCCTAGCCTTAGGCAGCATTCTACCTTCAGCCAGGATGATGCTACAATATAGACAAAAAATGACTGATTTCAACAATTAGCTAAGCTTCTGGTGTCAGTCCAGGGGGATCCAGATCTATCAGCCTGGGAAGACATGGTTGACAGATCATGCTGCTTTGCCAGAGATGGTCTTCACCAGTCTCCTCTAGGCTTTTGGATACTGGTAAAGGTGCTTGCCTCCCCTATAGTGCCTTTTTTAGGCAATGTCAAAACAAAATTTCTGACATAAAAAAATTCAGTAGACACAAACAAGATTATGCTGCTTAATGTTAGATGCCTAAACAGGAAATTGCACTCCCTGGAAGCACTCCTCACCTTGGAAGATGTTGATGTCTGTGCAGTCACTGAGAACATGGTTCAAGGCCACAGAGAGCATCCCGGCTGTGTAAGGCTACAATGTCTTCCACATGTTCAGACACCAAAAGTGTGAAAGAACCAAAGGTGGAGGTGTATCCATCTTCATTAAAACCAAATGCACCTCAAGACTGCTTAAATACTACGACTCTCTTGAGCTACTCCAGGTCCTACTAAGTATAGGTAAAACACCCTATCACATCACTGCTAGCTGAAGGCCCCCATCATGAATTGAGAGAAGCACACCACCTACCTGGACTTACTAGAGTCACTCACTATAAAGCCAAACACTTTGGTCATGGGAGATTTCAACTATACTTGCATCAATTAGGCAACATACACAAGCACAAACATGCTTGCCCTGAGGTTCCCGGACTTTGTCAATACAACTTCCCTGGAACAGCTAGTCTTCACCCCCACAAGCGGCTCAAATCTCCTAGACTTAGTACACAGAAACATGGGGGGGGTCACTGCACTACTGCCTGTGCATTGCCCTCCTTGATAAGATCAGACCATAAATCTGTCTTGTTCAAAGTAATGATCAGTCGTGATACCCCCACAGGAGCAAAAAAAAAATGAAATTTCTTCAATGCAAATTACAGCCTACTAGGCAATGGTATAAAATGTTTCAAACCCCTGCTAACACAGCCAACAAAGACTCCTATGCAGAGAAGTACACAAATGCCCTGTATAACCACTTAAACTGTATAGATGTGGCTGTACCTGACTGGATCAAACCCAGGTCCTCCCGAAAAAACAGGCCACCCTGTTGGACCTCAAGTATTGATAGATTATATAACAAAAGGAAGAAACGGATGTCCAAGAACAAGAGGGAATTTACTAAGCAGAAGAATACCCTCCACAGCTTGACCAAGCAAATCAGATATCTTGTAAAATCCTCTAAAGCTAGTTATGAAGCTAAATTACCATCCCTAGCTAAGGATAATCATAAAGCATTCTTTAGCTGCATTCAGAATCTAAAAGGGAATGTCCAGCTATGTGCTGCACTTATAGTAGATGGTACAGCTCATTGAAACTGAGGAAATTGACAACCTGCTAGCTGACAGATTTCATACAAATTCACCCCCCTGCCCCCACTAGCCATACCCTAAAACATACCCTGACACCAGTCCTCTACCTACTTTCTCCAAAGATCAGATCATATCTGCACTGTCCATGGCCAAAAACATGGCCTCTGTGAGACCAGAAAACATCCCAGTCTGCTTACTAAATCTAAAACAAGACCTAGTGGAACCACTAGGCACGCTGTTTAACCTCAGCCTGAGCAACAACTTTGTTCTGGCAGAGTGGATAACAAAAGTAATCCCCTTGAGCAAAGGGGATCCATCAACCAAGCCTGGGAACTAAAGAATCACAAGCCTAATCAGCCTAATTCTGCAAGGCCATGGAAAGAATCATCATGGACCTTATGAATGAGGACAAAGGTAACCTTCAAACTCTTGACCTGACCCAGTTTAGCTTCTTTAAGGGTAGATCATGCTTACTGAACCTGGCAGACTTCTTTGATAATATCACCAAAGCCCTGGATGAAATCAAAACAGTACATGCTGCTTATCTTGACATCGCCAAGGCTTTTGACACAATTCTCCATTCAGGTCTCATTGAGAAACTCTCCCAGCTGGCTACCCATACATCACTAGATGGGTAGCCAACTGGCTCACGGACAGAATGCATATTGTCAAAGTTGGGGATTCCACCTCAACCAGTATTCCAGTTAGCAGTGGTGTACTACAAAGATCTGTGCTGGGCCATTCTACTATTTGGATATTATTTCTTGGAAGTCCAGGTGAAAGAAGATGGCCTGTAACGTACCAAGTTTGCTGGTGATTGCAAACTGGGTGCAATAACAGAGTCCCCAGACGATGTTAACATATTACAAAAGGGATTAACACAGACAAATGACTGGTGCCAAAGCCACAGACAAACTAAATGCAAAAAAGTGCATTATTATCCCCTTTGGCAAAGAGGAAGTGCCTACAAATTACAATATTGACAATACTCGATAAGCTCAAAATCAGTGGTTTAAGATTTGGGAACACAGGTTGATAGCAATTTAAATGTTGATCAACATGTGTCCACAGTGGTAAGGAAAGCTTTTGACATTGCACATCTCATAAGGGCATCACATCCAAGACTAAGGATGTTATAACTCAGTTGTACTCAACCCTCATCAGACCACAATGCTCCCTTTTTCATGTACCTCACCAGACACCTGCAGCAGCTGGACAGACCACAGAGGTTTCTCATCAAGAAAATGGAGGGTCTCCAAAATATGACCTACAAGGAAAGACTGCAAGCCGTGTCCATGTACTCTGTAGCCTACAGGCTGCTGAGAGGTGACTTGTGCCTGGCCTACAGATCAGGCTTTGACCCTGCCCTAATGGAAATGCTGCACATCTGCAAATCAAATAGGACAAAATTCACTCACTCCTGGGATCTGAACCTAGCCTGTGACATTAGCAGAACATGCTGGAGAGACAGATGCATCTCCCAGAGATTGCCACTCGTGGAATAAACTCCCAGTTCACGTGAAACGGAGCTCCTCAATGACCCTGTTCAAGCACGACTAGACAGCTGGCTGGGAGACTGTAGATTCACTCCGAGGGTGTCACCAATGTCCTACATTGACAGGAGCAGTCGGTGCTGATCACAGACTCACTCTGTGAAAAATGACCAGCTACCCAATGGTAATTAGGGAACACTGATATAACATGGCTAGACTTGCAAAGGCCTTAGGGCCATTAGCCTAGCAACCTCGTATGAACCTAGAAACGTATGTAATCTAAGAAATAAGTACCCTCAGCAGCCTCACAAACACAAAATGCAGGCAACACCAACCATGAAACATACATAAAGGAATCACATTGACTCAAATCAAAAGGCCATAAGGCAAACCTCCACACAATTCAATATCCTAGTTATAGGTGACTCCATAGTGAGACGCACTGATTCCCCAGTCATCTGCTGTGCAAGGAGAGGATCACAGTCAGTTGTCTGTCAGGTGTCATGATTCACCACATCATGCAGGGGACTCAAGTCCTTGCACTACAAGTACACTTATGACAGTCATAGTGCGCCTGGCTGTAAATGGCTTGAGATGCATCTCCCTGACTATATGAAGAGAGACATGATGAAGCTCTCAGAGTACATGTCTGAGGCAGGTAAGAACCTAGCCTTGGGCAGCATTCTATCTTCACCAAGAATGATGCTGCAATACAAACAAATGATTAATGATTTTAACTGCCGTAGATGCCATTCAAAGGGGGGTACAATGTATATCAGCCTGAAGAAGACAGTCCTGTCTGCTTCGTCAGGGATGGCATCCATCCACCCCCCAAGGCTTTCATATATTGGCTAAATCATTGTCCACTACTATAGTGCCTTTTTTAGGTAATGTCAGTCTCCTAAAGCTTCCAACATAACAAAACAGACTCTAGATAACAATGGTATTGTTGCTCAATGCTAGAAGCCTTCACAAAAAAACCCTCCACTCCCTACAAGCATTCCTTACCCTGGAATATGTTAATATATGCACAATCACAGATACCTGATTCAAGACCAGTGTAAGCACTTCATCAGTGAGGGTTTCGATGCCTACTACACATTTAGGCCCACTGTGTTAAATGAAGGCACTATAAGTGGTAGTGTCTCCATAGTCTTAGAAAAACATCTCTTTTCCAAGCTCATTAGACAAGATAATGACTTGGAACTCCTCTATATCAAAATTGCTATCACCACTGCCCTTATATCATGGCTAGCTGTAAGACCACCCTTCTATGTTCTCCTCAACATATACTTCCTACCCAAATAGAATTGAGTTACTATGCATTAAACTCAACACCATTCTTGTACATGACTACCTCTTCCATCAAATAGGAAAATTATACATCCTCAAATATGTATGCCTAGAAATTTCTGAATTTCATCAATACAAACTCTCTGAACCATTTAGTCTGCACCCCATTCAGGAGTGATAAAATCCTGAACGTGGACCTAACCAATATGGGACAGCTTTGCTTGCCACCATTTATAACTTCCCTGTTTAAATTGGACCACAAATCAGTCACATTCCTGATAAGACTGAAGCCAAAAGCTTATTCCAATGCCTCACTATTCAGCAATTTTTCTAAGGCTAATCTACGGAGTGATAACCTGACTAAATTCCAAATCCCTTTCCAATCTGACTCCAATTATTATGCATAATACTTTATTTCCCAAATTCTATGCACTTGTAAATAGCTGCATAGATGCAACTGCCCATCTTCAAAGTAAATACCATGCCACCTTTAAAAAGTAACCCCATAGGTTTATAGATTAGTACTAGGCTAACTGCCCTTGTGGGCCATTTTAAGCCTAGCCAATTACCTGATGTGAGAATCAAACCCTGCACCTTGTATCTGTAAGGCAAACATCTTAGTCATTATGCCAACCTCTCACCCCATGGTGGAAGTCAAATGTAAATAAGTGTTATAATGAAACAGAAATACTCACTGCAAGCAAAAATAAGTTTAATTCTCATGATGCCAAAAACTCTCTTGCTAAACTTGTCAGGGAACCCCAGACCCTGATTAAATCGCCTAAAGCCAGATACAAGGTAAAAATAGCCAGTCAAGTGAAAGATATCCACAAAACCATCTTTAACTGTGTTTGAAACATTAGAAACAATTTCCAGCAAAATGCAAAGTAATAAATGTCATAATATACTTAGAACCAGAAGATATAGCCAGTCTACTGGTGGACAAGTTTAGCTTATACTTTACCCCATTCCCTCCTATATTCCCAGCCTACTAGCTAGCCTGAAACAAGATTTATCAGAGCCATACTGAGGCTATTCAATATCAGCCTGCAAAAAGGCTTTATGCTGGGGAAATGAAGGAAAGCAACAACCATCTCCTTGCACAAAGGTGGTGCATCAGTGGACCAAAGTAATTATAGATCCATAAGATTGACCAGTTTCATCTGTAAGGCTATGGACAAGATCATAATGGAATTAATAAATAATGATATAGATAACCAACAGACGCTTGACCCACGTCAGTTTGTATTCATCAGGGAGAGATCCTGCCTACTTTACCTGGTTAGCTTTTTCGAGGAGGTTACCAAAGCAATGGATGAGGGTAAAATGGTAAACACAGCATATCTAAACTTTGCAAAGGAGTTTAACACCATCTCACACTCAGGTTTCATAAACAAACTCATTCAGCTAAATGTAAATTCCTATGTATCTTATTGGATAGTTAACTGGTTCACAAAGAGAACCCAGAAAATTAGTGCAGGATGCTCTACCTTCTCCAAAAGACCTGTCACTAGTGGTATACTTCAAGGTTCAGTCTTTGTGTCACTCCTCTTTGGCATTTACTTCTCAGAGGTAAAAGCAAATGTTAAAGATTCATGGTTGACCAAGATGATGTGTGAACTTTGTGCCATCATTAACTCCCTAGAGGACACCAAGATCCTCCAAAAAGGCCTTTCTCAACCAAATAGCTGTTGCCAACACAACTGACTAAAACGAAATGCCAAGAAATGTATAAAAGAATCTTTCAGCACGTATGACTTTTCTTTTATCTATTACATTGACAATGCAAACATGAAAGTTGATCCTGTTGTCAGGGATCCAGGTAACTGTAGACAATGCACTCTTCTTTGATCACCACCTTCTCTACTATTTTAAGGAAATGTTTTTCATCACACAGCTTGTATCTAAAGGAATAAATAGGTCAAAGGATGTAAATATTCCAGTGTATTCTGCTCTCAATAGGCTGATCATTGAGTACAATGCCCCTTTCATTATGTACCTTTTCAAACACTTGTCACAAATGGAAAAACTGCAATGTTTTCTGACAAAAAAATATCAAGGGCCTACATCATAAAAACTATGCAGGCCATCTGAAAGCCTTGTCTCTTCTCATACAGGCTGCAAAGAGGCAACCTCTGCATTGTGTATAAAACCTTAACCAGCCCCATACTTTCTGACCTATTATACATTTGTAAGTCCAATGGTAGGATGAGCATCCACTCGAGGGATTGCAATCTCTTTTGCAACATAAATAGAACATGTTGGAGGGATAGGTATGTATGTATCAGAGAATGCTACGTCTGTAGAACCATTTTCTGCTCCAGAAAAATGAAGTACCTCTCTTATTCTGTTCAAATGTAATTTGGATGAATGGATGGTAAGCCACACATCCACACCTAGTTTAGCAAACATGTCCCTCACAGATAGGGACAACAAATACATGCCCCAACATATCCTTGTCCTGCTCACCTGTGTGTTTCTCTTAAAAAAACACAATGGCCAAAAAAACCCCATGGGAATGAAAGGCTAGGCTTCTTAAGATCCTCACAGATCCATAGCTTAGTAACTCCTATGAACTAAAGGAGTGGAAGTGTATGCCTCATCAGTGCTATTGACAGAAGGCTTCAAAGAGAGTGTCAAGAAAGTGGAAACTGGGGACAGTTATGTCTCATTCAAAATTATTTGATAGGGCTTATTTGTGAGTTTATGGTGATGCGTCATCTTAATGATGGGCAGGACAATGTTGAACATTTTTTTCTTTATACCTCCCTTAAAATACAATTTCACTTGGACTTAAGCTTTTTGGTTGCTGACCCTTGGGCTGAACTACTTAAGTAATCTCACTGGCATTTTTGGTGCCAATGACTTTTCAGTGTGTGAATGTATCTCAATGAATCAGCTGTTACAATATCTATACATGAATAGCCTTTGAGTACTTTTTATGCACACAAGGCAACTTGCATATCAGTAGATGTATGCATGATTTGTCATATACTGCTTACTAATTATTATTTATGGTTCTTAGGTCTCCCTGTTGCACTTTCATGGCATCTTACACAAAATTAACAACAAACATTAGTAACAGGAAAAAGGTTCCAGAAACAAAGGGGTAATGCTCCCACTGTACCAGCCCCAGTCCGGCCACACCTTAAGAACTACATGCAGTCCAGGAAGTCATACCGGAAAGCAAATTAAGGCTGCTAGAGTGAGACAGAATGTAGAGGAAAAGATATGACAAACTAGAAGAGCTAAAAAACGTCTCACTAAGGGACTATAAGGCATTGAGAGGACATAATATGGGTGCAGAAGATTGTGTCCAGTGTGAAAAGGTCAACTTGAGTAGGAAGGATAGAGGGAGGAGTGGACCTTGGCAGCAGATTGTAGGGACCAACTAGTTCTTGATTCTACAACAATACTTCTTTATAGACAGGACTGTAAATCCAAGGAATGGACTACCAGAATGAGTGCTGGGGAAGGAATCCACATAGGTATTCAAGTGGCCATAAAATATGTGGGGACAAGATGAAGGAGTAGATGGGGATCCAGTGCAGGTAGAATGCTGAATGTTCTTAAACAACATACTACAAAGATGTACTGTCTTCTTCTACAATCAGGTAAATGTTTATAACACAGCCCATACAGCATACCAGAAACCATCATTTTCAAGACCTCCATCTTAGCACACAGCCCTGCCACAAGCATCTATCATGTCTCACAAGCCAAAACATTATAAAACATAACACACTGCTTATCTATTTGAATTTTATACTCCATTATAATGATCCAACGCCCTAAAATATGTAACCAGACTAAACCCCAATGCAAACTTAAGAAACAGCTAAGGGGAAAAAAATAAAGGCTCCTGTAAAACAATCTGTAGTTAAACAGAAAAGTAACACTAACTGCACCCCATTCTTTAGTAGCTCTGAAACTCAAAACTATCAAAGTAAAAATAAGGCCGCTTCTTCAAAATGATTTCTCATAAAAATACAAAAGCTGTTGATGCAATGTTGCTCCATAAAGTAAAAAGTATAAAACCCAAGCCTACAGAAATCAGTGAGAAACATTAAAAGTAACCAGAAATGATAAATGGAATATATGGAAACCTAACATTAAAGTGAATGAGATTTGTCATGGAACTTATTCTATACCCCTACAGTACCAATAATTTATATAGCTAATAGTTAGTATATTTGCCTTTGATGCTCTGAAAATTAGAAAGCTATGGGTTCTAGCCCCACTCTAACTGCTTGGATTCATTTTCCAATATGAATACAGTAGTGTTGTTGGGACTCCTGAGGTGATGTCTTTTGGATAACATCTTAAACCAAAGTTCCATATGCTTGAGTCAGTGGTAGCTAATGTGCACAAAAAAGCCCCTATGGCACTTATCTCAGATTATGCAAGAAAAAGGTGCAAAATAAAGCTGCCTCAACACAGAAGTCAAACTGGCTGAGAAGAAGAAGGCAGATATTTCAAAGTACATGCCCTTATTTCACTATGCAGACATACATTCCTCTATTTATCGCAACCATGTAATACATGTGCACACCATCTTATCCATACATTCCATAAAATTTAACAGAGGAAAGTAATCCTATATCCCTCATAAATCCTAAAATATTGACCCCATTTTCTCAGTTTATATTCTAGCAAAGTCCAAAAACCTGGAATATACATACAAGTTAAGAAAGCACAATCCCAGACCTCAGCACAACAACCTAGTACTAAACAGTGTCTTTTATATAAAGATTTAAAAATAATCTGTACCTTTACTGGTTAACATCTATATAACCGCAATCTATATAAAACATGCCATTTAACATGGTGCTTAACCAGGTGGTAGATACTGGTCTATTTGTCTTCTCCCAAAGCTTCCTTTCCACTGTGAAAGAAACATTATGTCCCTATATAGATGGTGAGAATAGCTATCAAACTTCAATCCATATCCCTCTCCAAATCCTACAGTCATTAGCAAGTCTCTCTGATTCATAAAGGTATAAAAAGCCACCTTATTACTTTTGTAAGATTACAGTTAATCCACAGACATCCCCCTTCACTTTTAAGCAAAGAGCAAAGAAAAAAAATGGGTTGAGTCATTTTAAACCCCCCCCCCCACATGTCACTCTCTTATTTAGATCATGTCTGATGCATCCAAAAACTCAAAATATCCTCAGTAGATGCACTTCAAGGTTAATAAACTTATATTTCTTGACCTATAAACACATTTTTCAAATGATATCCAAAATGGTTTCTAACCATTATGAAGTGGTGTCATAGTTCCTAAATTCTTAATCCACTCTTTTCAAGTAATTTCCCAACTCCTGAACTTAATATCTAATGTATACAGTTCAGTATCAGAAAGTGGTACAGTGTACTTCCAATTTCTCTAAATCCACAATATTTCTCCTTACATGTATGTAGTCCATCAGTATACGACAATAAAAAAGGGAGTTTATAACAGTCTATCCACACTTGTCTAAGTACAGGGAGTCTTAACTTTGCAAGCTACACAGTTTATACCCAAGCCACACAATACAAATGTTTCAAGCACGGGCATTAAAGCCCTTCTAGCTTGCAAATATGCCAAAACACTTGTTCCCATAATAAATGTCCAGGCTGTTCTTAAAAATATCTAAACTAGTACTGCGGTGGTGGTGCTGCGGTAGTGTTGTCGCCTCACAGTAAGACATTGTCCTGTTTGATTCTCAGCTAAAGCGTCTTGTGTGGAGACATGCATGAATGGGTGTACCTTTGTTGAAGGTTGTGAGTCAGAGCTGGCAACTCGGCACGTAAAAATCTACTGCCAATCATTAGCAGACCGGAGTTCCGCTGTGGCGACCCCTAACCGGGAAAAGCCAAAAGACACAACAACTTGCTTTAATGTAATTTGGTAGTCTGTTCCAAGCATCAGCTACTCTGTCAGAGAACCAATTAGTACACTTCTCATTCCTATAGAATCTTCTACATAGGTTATCTGACGATTCTCTAGTACTTTTTGATATCAAATCCTGATTATTTAAAAAAATAAATAAATAAATCAGCCATTGTTTCTAGTGAGATCAAGGAAGTATGGAGTGAGTATGCTTTCTTTTACCATCAAGGTCTTTATCACCAAGGATGTGCAGTGTTATGTCAATATCTTTAGAAATGCTGGGGTATCAGGGATACGTTTTTTATTTTATTCTGTCAGCTCACTCTGTCAGTTGTCAATTTTTGTGCCTTATGTGTGGCTCGATTTTAGATTCTTTTGAGGATTTACTACAAATCCCATGCTTAATCCACCTTTCCACGTGCAGCCAGTCACCAAGGTAACTATTCACCACGGGCTTAATTTCTGACAAAGTATAAAGTATTTATACCCACATTTATGATCTAATCCCCAGCTGTACATCTTTAATAACCAAAAACAGCTGGGGTTAATATGATAGAAACTGGTACATCTAAAGCCATTGACCTCCCCCCTTACAAAATTCAGAATAGAGAATAAAACCATTTTCATTTCTTTATTTATTCTTTTATTTATATTTGTTTATTTATCTGGGCAGGACAATTATCAAAGCTGTCCAATTTCATGCCTGCAAATAATGCCCACAGTGATAAATGATTGAACCATCTTACCTGTAGAAACCCTTTCCAGCTATCAACTCAGGTCTCAATCACCATAGATGCAGCTGCACTGAGGTGTTGGGAGCACTATATCAGGCAGATGGCCAAACATGTCTGGACATCAGAGAAATCCCACCTCCATATCAAAGTTATAAAGATCCTGGCATTATTTTCAGCTCATCTATCTTATAGGATTTCTTCTCAATGCTAGTCATTGACTCTGACAACAGGCCATGTGGTGTGGTATATTAAAAAAAAAGCAAGGGGTCCCAATCTTACCCATTATGCCAGGAGGCCATGAAACTCTGGTAATAGACTATCCAGTCCCACCAGTTCTTAGTGTCAAACACATTATGGGAGAAGTCAGTTTCCTGGCAGGTAAGCTAAGTCATTGTCTAATGATATCTGACAAATGGTCTCTCAATCACTCTATGGCTCTTCCATCTGTGAGGAAAGCCTCACTATAATATTTTTATACCTCTAAACAATGTTGAATGAACAAATTCTTTCAGTCTGATTCTGTCTCTTGAAGGACAGCCCTGATCACATGCTCCCTTTACATTTTCCCATATTTACATAGATTATGAGGTTCATCCAAACTGCCAGACTCCACAAGGCCAAAATACTACTCACAGCTCCCTAAAAAAAACATCAGATGTGGTTCCCTCTTTTCATCTCAAGAAAACCCTTCTAACTCATTCCTTTGGCAAGCCTATTCTGGACATTAATGCCTTCAAACTCATGGGTCAGTTTTCAAACTTCCAATACCTAATAGCAATCCTTTCCTTTCAAAAAAGCTTCAACTTGGAATACATATAAAGACAGATGGATTGGTTCTCCAATTTGGATGATGAACAGTGGATTCTTTCACTGTTCCTGTACCTAGAGTTTTGAGCTATGTTTTAAATAGTTTTGATTTGGGATTCTATTATTTTATCAAACTATCTTTTGTCTTTATCCGTTTCATATTTTGGTCTGGACTCCTCTCTGGCATCACTCAAAGTATGCAAAGCCATTCTGTAGGGGACTGTTCACCTTTAACTATCTACACGGGATTCCATATTAACTCTAGACTTTACTATAGAAACCTATATAACCTCCTTTTGAATCTGACACTTGTGGACATAAAAGCCATGTTCTGGAAAATCCTCATTCTCGTAGTAGTTATCACAGGAATATCTGATCTCTGTAAAACTACAATATCTGTTTTTTTTATTAATAGATACCGCCTCATTTATAGCGAATCCCTATTTGATGCTTAAAATGACCATTGAGACTTACCTAAACCAGGCAATCCACCTACCCATTCTCTTTCCTGTGTATTCCAGTCACTGGAGATATCTGCTCAACTGCATGGAAGTTTAGCAGCAGTTTAGAATTTATATTGACAAAACGAAAGATGTTTACAAAAATGACCAGGTCCTTGTATCGTTTACCATAATTAGAGTATGCCACAAAGTTCCCAAACTCACACCTCTGAAGTGGTTGTCCATGGCATGGCAGGCCTCTTCAGGTAGAAGCTAAAGCTCATTCTATTACACTGGCAGAATAGACAGCATTTACAGCTGCTACTTGGTACTCCCTTAATACTTTTAGAAGACATCATAAGCTGGGTGTCATGTTCAGGTACAGTTTTCCTTTGAACTAAAATTAGAAGATGTTGCCCTTAGAATGTCCACACAGAAAGATTTGCTAGTGACTGTGTCCTGAATGGTATCAAAGACAGAGATGTGAAAGTAATGTATTTACCATAAAGAACAATTGGTTATGTAAACTTACTAACACACTAGATGTTCTAAGAGATCACTGTTGTGGTAGCCTAGGTTATATGGGATATATCCGACCAAAGATATGATTACTGCCTAGTTTTCAAAGTTTCAGGGCACCTTCCACATGCCATAACCACTGTGGGGCTTGAGAAGAGCCACAGAAAATACAGTGGCTAGGGAGGCAAAAACTTCAGACCTTTCTTGCCTCAAGACATGAGGCTAGAGCACTGAAAGGTAAATGCTAGAAAAAAAAAATAAGCACATATACATATGTAAATATATATGCAGCAGTATACACATCCACACCTTGTTAATACATCTAAAACACACCAATGGATAATGGAGGGAGGGGCAGCTACTGCAACAGTAATTTATTAGATCACTGTTGTGATAAGTTTACTTATACAAAACTGTACTATATTCAACATTTAGATCACTGTTGCAGTAGCCTGATGTGTATGGGTAAGATTACCAAAACCTAGGATAATATAAGGAGATACAACAAACCAGGAGAATCGTACTAGCATAGCCTGTTCTGAACCTGGAAAAGGAATCCAGTTTGTAATGCTTTTATGTACAGATGACAAAGTTGTTACCAACAGAATACTTCCAGATTCCAGCTCTTTTCAAAAATCCACAGAAGACGACAAAGTCCTGGTAGAGTCGGCCTTTAACCTGCTTGGAAATAACTTGCTATGATGAAAATAGCAGAAAGAAATAGCACAAGGCAACCATCTGGAAACTGTCTGCTTTGACACTGGCTGTCCTTTCTTCTCTTACCTTCATAGGAAACAAACAGCTGATTAACCTTCCTGAAGAATGTTTTTCTGTCCAAGTAGTATATGAGCTGCCTATGAGTATACAGAGTATGTAAATGTTTTCTCCCTTTTTTAGGTTCTGGAAAGAATACAAGGATATTAACAGACCAGTAAAAGGTAAACCCAGAAACCCCTTTAGGTATAAAGGAAGGATTTACTCTCAAACAAAACTTCACTTGGCCCTTATGGAAATGAGGTAGGGTTGTCTGACCATAAGAGCATGCAACTCAGATACTCTTCTTGCAGAAATCAGAGCAACGACAAACATTTCAAATCAGATTGATGAGTTGGTTCAAATGGAAGATAAAACAAATCTAAGATCCAAGGGAGGAGTCACCTGTTTTTTAGGCAGACAAACATGAAAAACCCTTTTCAAAACCTGCTTGACTTGAGGACATAGGAAGAAAGGGGGGGGGGGGTTAAGGACAAAAAAGCAGTAATAGCCAAAAGAGGAATCTTGACAGAAGAGTAAGAAAGGCCAGAGGATAATAACTCACACAAATATTCTAGAACTACAGGAATCTTAGTCTTAAAAGAGCCCTGGTTTTAAGTGTGGCACCAACTAGAAAATATTTCAAAAATATTCCAAAGACATGTGTCTGGAGCGTTTCTCCCCGGGCCTCCACTGAAACTAAGCTCTGTTCCTAGCTGGACTTTACTAGTCAACAAATGTTAAATAAAAATAAAATTGTATTTATTTTCATAGCTCTCAACCTTCCATCTCCAAAATGAGGAACACCAGCCCTCATAATGTGGAACAAATGGGCAAAATGTGTAACACATACTAACAGCTTACTAACAACTTCAACGAGGAAGGCCATAGGATGGCTAAAATATGCTGGTTTTACTTATAAAGAAGATCTTTTAATAAATTAATATGATTCATTTCTATTTACCATGGGTTTCACTTTAAAAAACTCCTAACACTGAATGTGTGACAGAGTCTTTCAATGTGGAACATTGAGGAACTTTAAGAAACATGAACTTTTTAAGATCCCAAGTGAGGTACGTTCCTCGTAATGAGGTACACTTGAGAGGTATGTTTATTTTATTTTACATTTGTTAACCGGGAAAGTCCGACTGGATACATGTCCATTTTCAGCGGAGGCCCGGGGAGAAAAGCTCCATGTTATCAAAGCATTTAGTAACAACAACATAACAGTGTTGATGTTTAGTAACAAATAATAATGTAGGTTACAAGATGTTTAAAATGTAGCAGTACAGCTATTTATAAAGTTTTAGTTAACAAATTTAGGAGAGGAAAATGCAGTTTGTAACGTGTTTAGGAGGTTAACAATAGGTCAAAGATAAAAGCCATCTGTAGGTAACAGGTTACTAATAGGTGAGACAGAGAAAACAATTTCTTTGAAGCAATAAATTCAGAGAAGACTTTCTTTTAGAAGGGGTGTGTCTGATAGTTAAGCATATTCAGATAGAAAGCAGGGAAGATAAGAAAGCAAAGGATATTTAGGGTGGGATTTGTTTAGTGTGGGCTGAAAAAAATAGGTTGTAGAGGGAGGAGTTGGAAGACACATCTGTGAGTTAAGACTAACAGTTAGTTACTATGTTTTTGGGTTAGTTGGGGTTTTGATAGGAGCACAACTAATTTTACTGGCTCAGTGTCATTTTTGTTTAGTTTAGTCGGGGTTTAGACATGGACATAGCCGGAGTTTGTGCATGTGTGTCTTTAGAGCTTTTTTGAATTGAGGCAAGGAGCTGTTAGAAGTTATATGTGGAGGAAGGGAGTTCCATTTTTTCCCAGTAGAGTTGGAGAACAAAGAATCTCCAGCTGAGTTGTTTGCTTTGGTTGTTTGTACTAGCATTCTGCTGGATGAGCGAAGGGATGTTAGGTTGTTATAGGGGGTGATAATTTTAGTTAGAATTGGGGTGCTGGTAGGTTGGTAGAGGATTTTATGAACAATTATGAGTTGGTTATAGTATATTTGATTGGGTAGTTCTAGCCAACCTAGGTTGTGAAGATTACAATGATGGGTTCTGTACATGGAGCCGGTGCGAATCTAGCTATATTGTTATATCAACTGGTGATTTTGTTGAGGTTTGATTTAGATAGATTAGTAAGGATGGGTATGGCATAGAGAAGGGAGGAGAGAAGATATGTGCGAGCTATGGTGATTCTGGTAGTTGGGGTTAGAAATTTCTTTATCCTATACATGGATCCTATTTTTTTATTTACTGTTTTTATGGTTTTGTCTATATGGGCATTGTAATTCAGATTGTTGTCAATGATTATGCCTAGTAGTTTGGTGTTCGGTTCAGGAGAAATTGTGGCCCATTTGTTTGAAGAGACTGTAAATATTGGTGGTGTTTGCTTTTGGGTGGGGGAGAAAAGTAATGGTTTGGTTTTATTTGGGTTCAGTAGGAGTAAACGATTATTAAGCCAGTTTTCTACTTTGTTAAAGGTAGACTGGGTTAGGGATTGTAATTCTGCTGGAGTAGAGGCAGTGCAGATTAGTGTGGAATCATCTGCGTACTGTATGGAGGTAGCCTGTGGTATAATTTTGGGCAGATCATTGATGAATATAGAGAAAAGAAGGGGACCTAGAATGGAGCCTTGGGGAACGCTGAGAGTCACAGGTAGAAAGGGGGATAGATTATCTTTCCACAAGACAGCTTGTTGTCGAACATTTAGGTAGGAGTGGAACCAGTTACATACTGATTTATCTATGGACAGTGAGTTGAGGTAGTCTAAGAGTAAGCTGTGATTAACCGTGTTGAATGCTTTAGATAGATCGAGGAATAGGGCAGAGGAGAGCAGATTTTGATTACGGTTGTGATTTATTGTGTAAGAGGATAGAAGGGCAGTGGTAGTACTGTGGGCTGGTCTAAAACCATGCTGGGATGAGGCTAGGAGAGAGTTGTGGGTGAGGTGGGCTAATAGTTGTTTCTGTATGCATTTCTCCATTATTTTGGCTAGGGGAGATAGAATTGCAATAGGTCTGTAATTTGAGAGTTCTATGGAGATGTATGATTTTCTAGTAGTAGGTTTTTAGCCTTCTTTATTACCTGTTGAACATACTCAGGGAAAGGTGCATAAAGTGTATCAGAATTCTATCATACTGATAGTCAACCAAAGTGCTTTCAGGCTGGGGTTTATCAAACGACCCCTTGTCTTTTGTCAGTAAGTCCAGCCTGTGAAGAAGCATATGGTTTATGCTTTTGGTTATTAATAAAAGAAGATAAAACCACCATTGCTGGACCAAAAGTGAGTCTGCAACACTAACTTTTGAGTGTCCTTCTGGACCTTTAGAAGAATGCTAGGTATCAATGGAAAGGGTAGAAAAGCATACAGGAACATTACTGTCCACTGGAATGAGAAGAAAGCCTTTTAGACCCGTTCAATGTTTGTCTTTTTGGCTTTTTCTGGTAAGGGGTTGCCACAGTGGAACTCCAGTCTAATAATTGGCAGTCTATTTTGATGGTGCCGAGTTGCCAGCCCAAAGCCCAACATCCAGCATAGGCACGCCCATTCATGCATGTCTTTCAGAGGCCACTCTACCACGGGGAGGACATGCAGACTCCACACAGAAGGCACTCCAGCCGAGAATTGAACAGGAGAACCTCTTGCTGTGAGGCAACAATGCTATAGCTGTACCACTGTGGCTTTAAGGAATAATTTCTTTAACTGTGTTTTGAAAGAAGGCAAACAGATATATTTGATGTTTTGCCCACAGCTGGATCAATTCCTGGAAAACCCATAGGTGTAGTTTTCATTTTTAAGGGTCTGTCCTGATCCTGTTCAGCTTACCTGCTACAGTGGTTTGATCTGATGGAATGTATGAGGTGTAAAGAGTCAAAAGTCGACAGAGGGGGATAAGATCTTGTACCCCGCTGTTTACATACCTCATCACTGTGGTGTTATCTATAAGTTGCAGAGGTCCTGGAAACCAAAGATGATTTAAGACTTTTTAAACATTAATTACTGGGAGCACCTCTAACATTTATGTGCTGTCTGTCCTGCTTGCTCTACAGACCTTGCACTTTACAAGCAAAGTCTAAGGCATCTGTTGCGAGTCTTACATGGAGGCAGAAGGGAAAAGGGGAGACTTGGAATAAAAGACAACTGGTCTAGCCACCACAATTCCTCTATTTTTACAAACTCCAACACTGCAATTGGAGAAGATAAAGGATGCTGATGCTGAAAATAGACTGAACTGAGTATAACTGAATTTTTCTCAAGTAAAGTCTGGCCAAGGGAATCAGGGTAATCACAGAGGCCAGGAAATTGTGAATCCTGAGAAATTCTCTGGCAGATGTCAAAGACTGGTTGTGCAATCTTAAATAATTTATAAAATGGATTTGTATAGTTGTACTTTGTCTTGTGGAAGAAAAACCCTTCCTAGGGGGCTATCCAGAAGCCATCCCAGAAAAAAAAGTATTTTCTGAAAGGGAAGAGAGATGATTTCTGTAAGTTAACTTGAAACCGAAGATTAAGAGTTTCTTGACTCATGTAAAATAATTTTGATAACTGGAAAAAGCGTCAACAAATATAAGGCACCAAGAAAAAGAACACGGGCTATGGAAATATTTAATTATAGTAGCAAAGGTTTCAGGTATAACCCTTCTTCAGTGCATTAAAACAAGCAACTTAAATATTCCATTTTATAAATTATTTAAACAAACCATGTGACACAGCCAAACAATTATCATTTAAAAGCGCAGTGCATAAAAAATAGTACATAAGAAATGTATTAAAAGCATCATAGAAAAACAGTTATTAAATCTACCTTTTCAAAAACACTTAAATAGTATGTTATGATTAATACAGGCACGTTTGCTTTATTTTTCAGAATAGGTTTAATACTAATGTTCGTGTTTATTCCAGGCTCAGAATCCTCCTGTAAACACAAAATTAAATTGTATTCACATCTGTAGTCTATTATTTAGATCCCCACCCCTCCAACTTCTTTGCACAATTTGTGTAACTCTAAAGTTGAATTCATGATCAGTACCCTTGCCAATGATATGTTTAGCTAGAACATCTGTAGTACTTCTCCTACGAATTTCTGAATAGTGCTCAACAATACAATCTTTTACTTTATCCGTGTACTTACCTATATAAAATGATGTACATTTGACGAGGTAGCCAAATATACAATATTAACAGTGTTGCAAGTTGAAAAGAAATGGAAATATTTCCTTTTAGTCACTGGATAAACAAAATAATCATAATTCAATATGTATTTACAACATACACAGTTAAAACAAGAAAAAGTTCCTATCATAACCAAGTGGCAGTTGTTAGCATTAATTGGCATATCTTTATAGCAACCACTTTCTTAAATTTGAACAATTCCTATAAGTCTATTATTATGATGAGTACATATGTTTTAGCTATTAAAAGACATCCTCAAATATCCTGTCAGAGGTTTATAACTGTATGCAAGCCTTTAAAATAAACAAACTCTTTCCACATCTTACAGATCCAGGCTCATAGACTCTCAATATATATTAAAAATAACTGTATAAATGGTCCGGTCCCCATCTGAATAACTTAAAAAAACAAACCAAATACTATTTAAAATAACGTATTTAGCACTTTCATCTCTACAAAGGAGACTTCCTCAGAATACAATTCCTGACATTGCCTCTACCCTATTTAAATGTACTACTTGACATCATTAATTGTTACACCAATCAACTTCCATTACCATGAATTAGTCATTAACATTTTAAAAAACAGATTCAAAAGCTCTTTATGAGCAATCACTGTATATTATACAAGTAAAATTAAAAAACACATTATTCACAATCCTTTTAAAAACATTATAAAACATGTTTTGAAGCCTTGAATTGCTTACAGTTTATGCTGTCATATTTGCCCTTTCTATTAACATGGGTCTTCGCACTTTGAAGATGTCCATGCTGAACTAGATAAAATTGCATTTATATTTTATGAAAGAGGCTACCCTAGATTCTTTGTAGATTAAATCATTAGTGAGGCATATAGTAAGTGGGGCACATATTACCAGCCACTTTTGGGGGTTGGATTAAATAAAGAACCCAACTCAGTAGCAAGTGAGAGTTATTGCAAAGCTTGTGTGTTCATAGGTTCATAGGTTCATAGGTTCATACTAGGCTATCTGCCCAAGTTTAGTTTGAATAAAAACTATGCCTATCATTTTGCTGTGCCTCTGTCAAGCAGTGACGCTGAAGTAATCCCTGGGGTATATCTGCAATCTCCCATCCATTGGTCAAGATTCCTCTTGAACAAGCATAATCACCTTACTGGTAGAATTCAAAATGCTTTAAAGCAGAACTGGAATATATTTAAAACCAATAAGGAGGTGTTAGAGAAATTGGGAGGGAAGCCACATTTTGTAACTAAAACAGCACCAAATTTTAAGAGGTTATTAGAACAAAAAATAGAAACAGATGATGTTTTAATGCAAGGTACCAGGGATTGTGGAAGATGTAGTCAATGTACATATATCATGAAGGAAATTTCTTTGAGGCTTGAAAATTATTTACAAAGTATGGTGTTCAAGAAATGGAATTGTAGTACTAGTAGGGTAGTATATTTAGCAGTGTGAGTCATACTCACATTTTTATGTGGGCAGGACAGAGCATGCATTAAAGACGAGAATTTATGAACACACAAATGACATTAAAAAGATAAGCAATGCCCTTTATAATCACTCACAAAATTCTTATTTGGAATTTTGGATACGGTTAATATGAATCCCAGAGGGGGGGTTGGAAGAATTTGCTAAAAAAGAAAGAAACAGAATATCAGTTGAAGTTAGCAGCAATGTTCCCCCCAGGGTTGAATGAAACAGTATCCATAGCACCCATAGGTTCATAGATTAGTACTAAGCTAACTGCCCTTGCAGGCCATTTTAAGCCTAGCTAATTATTCCTTGTGAGACTCAAACCCTGCACCTTATGTTTGTAAGGCAAACACCTTAACCATTAGGCCACCCTCCCAACCCATGTTAATAGAAAGGGCAAATATGATAGCATAAACTAAGCCATTCAAGGCTTCAAAACATGTTCATAGGTAGGTACTAGGCTATCTGCCTGAGGGCATTTACAAGCCTAGCCAGTGTGTTGGCTTTTGCTGCCCCACTGATTAACTGATCCTCTGTCAAGCAGTGCCAATAAAGTGATCTCAGGGGTGTATTTTTTGTTACCCATCCACTCATCAAGGTTTTTCTTGAAGAGTGTTAGTGAGGGGCTCTGCCTGATGTAATTTGGAATTTTGTTCCAAAGCATGGGGAGTCTCTGTGACAGAAATCTATCCCTCCAGCATGTTCTATTTATTGTTGTGGTGAGGTTTAGCTCACTAGAGCGCATGGCTCGCAGTGACTTGGATTTCTTTAGGTGGAGCATGTCCATCAATTCTGAGTTGGACATGGCTTTGTAAGTCAGAGATCACCTCTGAGTAAGAGATATGCCACTGAGTACAGCTGGAGATTTTTCAGTCGGGCTGCATAGGACATATGTTTGAGACCAGTAATTCTCTTGGTGATGTACTTTTGTGGTCTTTCCAGCTGTTGAAAGTGTCTTGTGAGGTACATCCTAAATGTGTCATTATACTGTATGATGGGTCTAATGAGTGATGAGTAGAGGGGCACTATAACCACTATTTCTAGATGTGAACCCTTTAGTAATTAGATGGGCCACATAGAAGGATTTCCTAACTACTTTGGCAATATGATTGTCAAAGGGGAGATTACTATCTACCTGGGTCCTCAGATCTCTTACCTCTTCTGTATTAGGTGGGCTGCCACCTATGTGGTAATTCGTGGGTATTTTGTTTTTCCCAAACGGGATGACTATGCATTTTTTGGCATTTAGCTTCAGGCCATGACTTTGACACCAGGTGTCCATCTCAGTAAGGCCCTTTTGGAGGATGTCCACGTCAGCCGGAGAGTCAATTATGGCTCCCAGTTTGCAGTCATCGGCGAACTTGATTAGCCATAGCCCTCCTGTGTTTGCCTGTACTTCTGAGAAGTACATACCAAACAGTAGGGGCCCCAGGACCGGGCCTTGCGGGACACCACTTGTGACTGGTATAGAGTCAGACCTGGAGCCCACTATTCTTACTGTGCGAGTTCTGTCTGTAAGCCAGTTGGCAACCCATCTCTTGATGTAGGGGTTTATGTTCAGGCTGGTGAGGTTTTCTGTAATACCAGAGTGGGGATTGGTGTCGAAAGCCTTGGCGAGGTCAAGGTAGGCTGTGTGAACCACCTTTCCCTCGTCTATGGCCTTGATGACTGTCTCGAAGAAGTCAACCAAGTTTAGTAGGCATGATCTGCCCTTAAAGCCGAACTGGGTCGGGTCAAGTGTTTGGAGGTTCCCAATGTCTTTGTTAATGAGTTCCATGATGATGCGCTCTATAGCCTTGCAGACCAGGCTAATCAGGCTTATGGGGCAATAGTTACCAGGGTCAGTTATGGCCCCTCCTTGGTGGAGAGGAATAACCGTTGCTGTGTGCCATTCTATGGTCACATAGCCTATGGAGAGGCTGAGGTTGAACAGCGTGTTTAGGTGGGGGGTTAGTTTGTTCTGTAGCTCGTGCAAGATGTAGCCTGGGACATCATCTGGTCCCATTGATGCTGTTTTTTTGGCTTTTGAAAGGGCCCTTTTGGAGGTGAGAGGGGGGTGACATTTGCACTGAATCCATCTGCCATGATGTTGGCAATATCAGTAGGTTCAGTATATTTTTTGCTATTTTGCACTAGTTCAGTGCATATCTGCGAGTTGCCACTTAGATTCTTAAAATATCTAAAGAAGGCTTTGTGGTTATCTTTTGAATCTTTGGCTATTTTTCTTTTGAAGTTAGCCTTGGATGATTTCATGAGGGACTTCAGTTTCTTACTGATACTGATCAGGGATGTTTTTCCTTCTTTGGATTTGCTTTTTTTTCTGAACTAGTTTCTTCCTATTGTATAGCCTGTTTATTGCAGGGGTCCACCAAACTGGTTTCCTTCTCTTAGAGGAGTGAGTCTTAGTTTTGCTAGGGATGGCACAATCCATGCATCATTGTAGGTGCTCATAGAGTGCATTTGTAAAGGTTTCTGCATCTTGGGCAGCATTATCCTTTAACGTGGGGGCTGTGAAACTTACCTCTGTCTTAAGTAAGGTGAAGTTTGCTTTAGAAAAGTTTTTTACTGTGGTTTCTTTAGTTGGGGGTGGTGGTGGGGTGTGGACATCCAGAGTGATTAGTTTATGGTCTGATCTAACCCAGTGATGGGTTGACCTCTGGTGTGGAACACCTGTCACCCATGTTGGTGATGACCAGGTCCAACATGTTTTCACCTCTGGTAGGGGAGCTGATCCAGGGCGTTTCAGTTGATGAATTCTAGGACGCACTGGGCCTGGGAATTTGTACTCTAGTAGTTTTCCCAGTGAATGGTAGGGTAATCGAAATCACCCAACATCAGGGTGTTTGGTAGGACCTTCATGTTTTCCAGTGTCTCTAGAAAGGTGGAGTGGTGGTCCTGGGTCATGGAGGGTGATCTGTAGCAGGCCACAAATTGCATTGCAGATTTGCCCGATGTTAGTTGCACATGGATGATCGCAGAGGTATCATGCTGCACCACTAACCTGGAGGTGTAGATATCCTTGATGAATATGGATACACCCCTCCTTTTGTGTTTCGGTTCGTGTTCTGTGGCCAAAACGTGTGGTATGAGTTGTAGCCTGGTAATGCTGGGGTGCTCTCTGGAGCCTTGAACCAGGTTTCAGTTACTGCACAGATGTCGACATTCTCCATACTGAGGAGTGCTTTGAGCATGTGCATTTTGAGATTTAAACTCTTGGCAATGAGTAGCATAACCCTCAGTTTTTTGTTAATTGTGCTGTTTACGGAGGTGGGTTTGACTTTTGAGCTTTGCCTAAAAAAGGCACTATGGAGGCAGCAAGAGCCTTGGCCAGTATTTGAAAGCCTAGGGGTGACAGGTTCAAGCAGTCTCTTGCGAAGCAACGCGGCTTGTTGAGCATGTCATCCCAGGCTGACAGACACTGGATCCCCTTTGAATGACACCAGAAGCTTAGCCAATTGTTGAAATTGATCATTTTTTCTTTATACTGAGGTATCATTCTTGGTGAGGGCAGGATGCTACTCAGGGTCAGGGTTATACCAGCCTGGGCTACATGATCAAAGAGCTCTTCCATGTCTCTTTTTCATGTAGTCCAGGGAGGTATGTCCCAGGTCATTCACACCAACATGAACAATGACAAGAGTCATATTTGTACTTGTTCTGGAGTGACCCGAGTGCTTGTGTTATGTGGCGGATCCTGGCTTCCAACAGGCAGCTAACAGTAACTTTCTGCTTGTCTAGCCTAATGAGTGGGACATCAGTGTGCCTGACTATAGTGTCACCTATTACTAGTGTGTTAGGAATGTTATTTTGCCTTAAGGGCTGTGATTGTGCGGCACACTGATTTTGTGTTTCATGTGTTGTCTGGTTTGTGACGGGAAGTGCAGGTTATTTGGCTGTCTGCTTTGGAGGTCTCTAACGCTTTTGCAGGTTTTTTAGAGCCTCAGAGTATGATTTTGTGTATTTATGTGTATTTTTTGCCAGTGCTGTTTTAGCAGGTCTGTGTGCGGCTGCAGTTGTGGTGCAAGTGTTAACCTCCTCCTCTTGACAGTCTGTTCCAGTCTTGGGTGGAGACAGCTTAGCTGCCAGTTTAGCTGTATAATTGCATCTCTCGCATATGTTAGCATTTTGTGGTAGGAGGAGAGGGTTGTCTGTATACATGAGGCAGTTGTAACATTGCCTCAGGATACCCAGATACACCAGCTGGACTGGAGAGTGCACCTGAAGTTGCCCTTTGGTCATGCCTGAATAGTAGGGTGAGCTGCTTAGTCGCTTGGTTGGTGAAGGGTGAATAAAGAGCCTTGCCCTGCTGGGCAATCAGTGTCAGGGTATATTAGTAATTGCTATTAGGTCTGAGCAAGTGCTGGGCTGTAAGATGCTTTTTGAGTGCTTAGGTTGAGAGCTAGACTAGTTTCAAGGGAAAAACTGAAGAGACGACTTAGCGGAGCCGAGAATAATTTAACCATAGCTAACTGGCACTGCCCGGTGTGCAAAACCATGCAAATGCGGTTTTTATAGTAGGGAAATTAAAGAGATAGAAATTAGCCCAAAATGGCCAATAAACTACTAACTTCTGGGCTGGAGCCACTCCTGCAGGGAGAGATAGGTTGCTCAAAGTTCCCCTCTCTCACAGGTGAACAGAGAAACTTCCTTCTATCCAAGTAAGGTATGGGCAACTCAAACTAGTATCACAGGCCTAAATTCAGCACTAGCCTGAAAACTGGACTATACTAGCTTAGAAAGGCGGGAAACAAGGATTTTTTTTTGTTTGTTTTTTTGAAAAGATAAGGCAAAAACAGTAAAAAAATACACTTAAACAGCTTTAAACGACTACAAACTATCAGAAAAGGCTATTGCACTTTAGTGTATAGCCTACAACAGTTTAACAAATTATTTAAACAAAGACAACTTTTTAAAAGTGCAGGCAGTCAAATAAGTACAATATGTGAAAAAAACAAGCTTTTAAATCACAACAAACGCTGGAAAATCTTCGTTTAGGCAGAAAACAGTTAAGTACAGCAAGAAAGTACAGAAAACTGATACTTAATCACTCCAAAGTCTCTCTCCTAAGCTAGAAGGCTTGTATCATTTTAAGGCTTTCTAGTGCTACCCAGTAGGTTAGTTACAGGAAAGATGGGAAACAAGCGCAGATGTGGTCTTTTAAACCAGAAAGTTGAAAGATACGGACAAACTGTCCAAATGGCCAATAGCTACAATTTCTGGGCCAGGAACCACTCCTCTTGTGGTAGATAGACTACCTCATGCTTACCACTCCCACTGATAAGCTAGAAAGCTTCCCTCAAACGCAGAAAGGCTTTGGGGGCTCGGAAGCTTACAAAGAGTCCTGGAATACACCAAATCTGTACCTGGACTAGACTAGTTACAGGAAAGGCGGGGAACAAGTACAAATGTAGGCTTTTAAGCCAGCAAGCTAAAAGAGATGGAAAACTGCCCAAATGGCCAAATAAACTACAAATTCTGGGCCAAAACTCACTCTTCCCACGGAGGATAGGCTACCTAGTGCTTACCACTCCCACTGATAAGCTAGAAGGCTTTCTTCCAACACAGAAAGGCTTGGGGGCTCAGAAGCTTACTAACAATCCTGGATACAGCAACTCTGTAACCAGACTAGGCTAGTTATAGGAAAGGCGGGAAACAGGCACAAGTGCGGCTTTCAAACCAGAAAGTTGAAAGAGATGGAAAAAAAATGCTCAAACAGCCAATAGCTGCAATTTCTGGGCCAGGGACCACTCCTCGTGTGGTAGATAGGCTACCTGATGCTTATCACTCCCGCCAATAATCTAGGCTTCCCTCCAACACAGAAAGGCTTGGGGGGCTCAGAAGCTTACAAAAAGTCCTGGATACAGCAAATCTGTACCTGGACTAGACTAGTAACAGGAAAGGCAGGAAACAAGCACAAACACAGGCTTTTAAATCAGAAGGTTGAAAGAGATGGAAAAGCTTCCCAAACGGCCAATAAACTATAATTTCTGGGCCAGAAACCACTCCTCCTGTGGTAGATAGGTTACCTAGTGCTTACCACTCCCACTGATAAGCTAGAAGGCTTTTCTCCAACACAGAAGGGCTTGGGGGGGGGCTCAGAAGCTTACCAACAGTCCCGGATACAGCAAATCTGTACCTGGATTACACTAGTTATAGGAAAGGCGGGGACCAAACGCAAAATGGGCTTTTAACCAGAAAGTAGAAAGAGATGGAAAAACTGCCCAAACAGCCAATGAACTACAATTTCAGGGCCAAAACCCACTCTTCCCATGGTAGATAAGCTACCTAGTGCTTACCACTCCCACTGATAAGCTAGAAGGTTTCCCTCCAACACAGAAAGGCTGTATCTGGACTTGACTAGTTTCAGGAAAGGCAGGAAACAAGCTTAGAATGTTTTTTTTTTGTTACAGAAAAGCAGCTAAAACAGCTGTAAATACAATTCAAATTGTAGTGCAGGCCAGCACACCCGAGCGTGTAGCAACACTACGGCAAATACAGTTCAAATAAATGCAATTAAATTAACAAATGACTAAAACACAAGTACAGAAGGCAGTAAATTAGAAGGCTACTAACAAGCAGCAATAAGTGCAGAGTAAGAGCGACTGAACAGATAACAGCAACTCAGTTACAGTAAGAGCAGACGAATAAGATATATACACACACATATATATATATATATATATATATATATATATATTTTTTTTTTTTTTTTTTTTTTTTTTTGAGGGAAGGAACAGAGCAGGATTAAGAGGCTACAGGGGTTGTCCTTCCCAAATGCTCTCTTTGTACACAGTAGGAGTGCCTGAAATCAGAATATGATCTCACTGCACTCAGTTGAATGAGCAAATGAAATGAGCCCAGAAGAAGTATCCAAATACAAATCTACAAGAGGGGCGGGCAATTGCAAAGCCACCAACATTAATACCAAAACAAGAACAGGGAGAGGGGGTGGGGAACTAACTGTAGACAGAGAGCCACAACTTCAGTTGAGTTAATATTCAGAGAAAAACACAAATAAATGAAATGCAGCACTATATGCAAGAGAGCAGATAAAAGTGTACTTAAATTCACTTATACATCCAGCTGATTTCAGGTAGATGTTAGCCGGCCAAAGCTCTGATATTAAGCAGAGATAACTCAAAATGTACCACTTGTATAAGGCAAGACAGGATGTCAGTGATGAGCTGAAACTACCCCCCACTGCTATCAATGGCTACACAGAAATTCTAAAAAGTACTCTGTAGAGAGACAGCCACAGCTTCAGTTGAGTTAAAATTCAGTAAAAAACACAAATAAATTAAATAAAGTACTATATGCAACAGAGCAGATAAAAGTGTACTTAAATTCACTTATACATCCAGCTGATTTCAGGTAGATGTTTTATGTTTTTAAAAGGATTGTGAATAATGTGTTTTTTAATTTTAATTTTACTTATATAATATACAGTGATTGCTCATAATGAGCTTTTGAATCTGTTTTTTAAAATGTTAATGACTAATTCATGGTAATGGAAGTTGATTGATGTAACAATTAATGATGTCAAGTAGTACATTCATTTAAATAGGGTAGAGGCAATGTCAGGAATTGTATTCTGAGGAAGTCTCCTTTGTAGAGATGAAAGCGCTAAATATGTTATTTATTTGTTTTTTAATAAAGTTATTCGGATGTGGACCGGACCGTTTATAGAGTTTTTTTTACACAGTAGTATATTGTTTTTT
The DNA here is from genome assembly GCF_019279795.1 of Protopterus annectens. Classification (NCBI taxonomy): domain Eukaryota; kingdom Metazoa; phylum Chordata; order Ceratodontiformes; family Protopteridae; genus Protopterus; species Protopterus annectens. Next base: position 1,094,833,894 of record NC_056743.1, on the reverse strand, counting down.
TTATTGGTGGTATTAGTTCTTTTTGGTCCATGTCACATCATGGATACTTTGGATGTCTTTAACCTGTCTGGTGCTGATGTTTTGGACAATGGTTTTAAAGCTGAACTGTCGCAGTTAAGAGAAGAAGTCAGTCAGCTTAAAGGTGATTTAACTAAGTTAATTGAGCTGCTTTCTCAAAAAGAAGTTGATGCTCTTGGAGCTGTTGGAGGAAATGCAATGGTCAACCAGCCTAGCATGAATATTCATGAGGCAAATCAGGAAGAGTTATGAGCTTTGAGCCCTATTGGCCCGGCACGTCATGTGGTAATGAGAATGGCGTCAAAGCAAGATGGTGGCGCAGCAGTGAATGAACAGGGTTTTGAACCAGGTTCTTAAGCTTCCACTGGTGACATTCAAGGCAAGGAAACAACATATTTGCTCACGAGGCGACGGGACTTCTAAAAAAGATACTATAACATTTATTGCCCCTGGTCACCGTGGAACTGGCGTTGTAGTGAACCAGTCGGCAGCGTCTTGTCATAATGAAAATTCAACTGTGAATGTAGAAAGCAGTAGAAAATTATCTGAGTTAATCACCAAACAGTTCAGGTTTAATCAGTCTAACCATAATGAGATTACTTCGAGAATATCGGTTCAGGACGACGAAAATAACTTTGGTTCTTTAAAAGACAATTTTCCATCTGGAAAAGAGACTGTTTAAACTTAAAACTACACAAATGGACATTGCCTACCTGAATCAATGTTTAAATTTGAAAGTAGTCCCTCAGGGGCTTAGACTTTACAAAGTTCTGTTTGGTATTTTTTATGCTAGTGATGTTATTGCTGACTTTACTGAATTTTTTGATTGTATTGGCATGAATCTTTTAAAGACAACAATTTTTTATTATGAAAAACAAGACTGCTTTAACCCGGGAAGTAGAAAGGTTGGATGGGAAAATTAGAGAAGATTTGTTATTTCCCCAGTTGCACAAATTATATTATAAAATTTTGGATAAAGTAGAAAGGAGATGTAACGATATTTTTCATAAGAAGAAACGAAAGTTAGAACATGAATTAAAGCAATACTATAATAAAGAGATTTATCCTGTTTCGCACACCGCTGACTTCATTAACAGTAAAGATAATGGAAGGGAGGAAAGTAGAGGTATCTAGTTATAGTGAAGCATTGAGGGGGAACAAGGAAGGTATTACCCATGTGGGGTATGAAAGGGGAGGGGGACAGGATTTTTCAAATATCAGACACTCGGAAAGATTAGCTCAAAGGAATACAGAGAAAGGGAAATACAATTCGAACTTTTACCAACAGGCACAGAAGGGTTATTACCAAGGGAACAGATACAAGGCACTAATAGTGAGCAGTAAAATGGTTTTACCGTTTATAATTATACAGATAGAGAGGTCACAGATGAATATTTTTGCCTATTATCTAAAGGAATGAAATTCATTCTTGAAGGAAGCAATTTAGTGGACAATGTTCTAGCCTTGAAGTTTTATACTAGGAAACTCAATTTTGAGTTGCAATTTAATGAAAGAGACAGAGGAGTAGGTGAAGGTAATATGGATAGTGGAAGCAGGTGGAAAAGGAGAAGTATTTATAATCCATCGTTACATCCATTGATGGGCACTTTTGAAAAATTAGTGTTGGAAGACATTTATAGGATACATACCCTAGATAGAAAGGTTCCTTGGAATTTATCTAGAGAAGAATATAGTTTATTAATGGATTTGAGGAAAGATAAAACAATACTTATGATGACTCCAGATAAAGGGGGAAGGGTGGTTTTATACAAGAACGAAGATTATACAAATGAGATGCAACAACTTTTATTTGAGGAAACAATATACATGGCGGTGTCCATAAACCAAATTAATGTCTCGTATTCTAGAACAGATTCCTATGTGGAAGAATATTTGACGAACAGGATAGATGTTGAAATCTATGATTTTTTTTATATAGGAAATATTCTAATATTCCAGTATTCTTCAGATACATAAAGATATAAAAAAGCCCCCTTTCAGACCCATAGAGGCTGCGAAGGGATCCAAGACTCACCCCTTGGCAGTATTTATTGATCAAAGTATACAGCATGTTGTAGAAAAGACAGTCCATTTAGTTAAGGATTCATGGGACTTTTTGGGGTTACTTAAACAAGAATTGTGGTCCAGTGAATTGATTTTTTTAACCATTGACCTTAAGGACCTTCTTACAGCTATTCCAAAAGTGGAGGGTTTGGAATTTTTTTAAAAAAGTTTATTTCAACATTCTAACTTACCACATGAGCAGGTGACTAATTTGTGAATTAATGAGCTTGGTGTTGGAGAATAATTATATTTGGTTTGAAGGGGAATATTACCAACAAATTCAAGGTGTTGCCATGGGGGCACAGCCTGTGCACCAGTCTATGCTAATCTAGTTGTTCTAGGCTGGAAGAGTAGATATACAACTGCATTCTCATTTTTTGGACGATATTTTTATTTTATGGGGAAGAACGGTTACTGGGATAAAGAAATTCATTGATTTAAATAATTCCACACATTTTTTAAAATTTACTTATAATTTTCATAAGGATAGTATCAACTATCTGGACACCCTTATGCATGATACAAATGGTTTTAGGTCCAGAGTATTCAGGAAGGACACTTTTTGTAACTCTTATTTGCATTTCAACAGTAATCATCCCTTGCACCAAAAAAGGAGCATCATCAAAGGGCAGGCGATAAGGGTAGCCCGGATGACATCGCACTTTGAAGATGTCCATGCTGAACTAGATAAAATTGCATTTATGGTTTATGAAAGAGACTACCCTAGGTTCTTTGTAGATGAAATCATTAGTGAGGTGTATAGTAAGTGGGCACGTATTACCAGCCACTTTTGGGGGTTGGATTAAATAAAGAACCCAACTCAGTAGCAAGTGAGAGTTATAGCAAAGCTTGTGTGTTACAGCATAATTAACTTATTGGTAGAATTCAAAATGCTTTAAAGCAAAATTGGAATATTTTTAAAACCAATAAGGAGGTGTTAGAGAAATTGGGAAGGAAGCCAAATTTTGTAACTAAAAGCACCAAATTTTAAGAGGTTATTAGAACAAAAAATAGAAACAGATGATGTTTTAATACAAGGTACTAGGGCTTGTGGAAGATGTAGTCAATGTACATATATCATGAAGGAAATTTCTTTGAGGCTAGAAAATTTTTTACAAAGTATGCTGTTCTTCAAGAAAGGGAATTGTAGTACTAGTAGGGTAGTATATTTAGCAGTGTGCAAGTCATGCTCACATTTTTATGTGGGCATGATGAAGCGTGCATTAAAGACGAGAATTTATGAACACACAAATGACAAAAAATAAAAAGATAAGCAATGCCCTTTATAAGTATTCCCCTACTTGTTCTGCATTTACAAAATTCTTATTTGGAATTTTGGATAAGGTTAATATGAATCCCAGAGTGGGGGGGGGGGGGGGTTGGAAGAATTTGCTAAAAAAGAAAAGCAGAATGGCAGTTGAAGCTAGCAGCAATGTTCCACCCAGGGTTGAATGAAACAGTATCTATAACAACCATGTTAATAGAAATGGCAAATATGATAGCATAAACTGTAAGCCATTCAAGGCTTCAAAACATGTTTTATAAAGTTTGTGAATAATGTGTTTAATTTTACTTACATAATATACAGTGATTGCTCATAAAGAGCTTTTGAATCTTTTTTTTTAAATGTTAATGACTAATTCATGGTAATGGAAGTTGATTGGTGTAAAAATTAATGTCAAGTAGTACATTCATTTAAATATGGTAGAGGCAATGTCAGGAATTGTATTCTGAGGAAGTCTCCTTTGTAGAGATGAAAGTGCTAAATGTTATTTTAAGTAGTTCTTGGTTTGTTTTTTAATAAAGTTATTCGATGTGGACCGGACTGTTTATACAGTTTTTTTTTTTTTTTTTTACACAGTAGTATATTGTTTTTGCTTTTTTATATATGTTAAAAATAACCTATAGACTAAAACACAGAAAAAATTCTCACTGCCATGGCAGTTTGATACAGATTATAACTATGAAGGATGAGATCATAGTCCTTCAATGTCAGTAGCTGAATATGAACAGTTTCTATATACATCAGAATTTAAAAATACAATAATGCAGAGTGACTTTACTATCCTATGTTTACTTGGACAAATTACTGTTCAGAGAATAAAAATGCACAACTGCTACTTTATTATAAATAGGAATAACATAGAACAAACTGACAAATCTGAATTTATTCTCTTCCACAAGAGCAGACTGCTTCTGCATGTCAGAGGGGAGCAGTTCTCAAATATAGGAGTTTAAGTACCTTGGGGTCTTGCTCATAAGTGAAGGTAGAAGGGACAGAAAGGTAAACCAGTGCATGATTGCAGAGGGTATTATAGGCACTGTAACAAACTATGGGGTGAAACAAAACTGAGTCACTGGACAAAGGCCTAGATTTACTGATCATTTTAGCACCACCTAGCTGTGTGTATAAACTGAAGGCATGAGATCAGTGATACAACTGGCAGATCTGAGGTTACTTTGAAGGGAATCTGGGATAACTTTCTTTGACAGAGTGAGAGGCTTGATAGTCCAAGACAATCTCAGAGCAGAGTCATTTTCCTGGTTTGTGAGAAAATAGTTGAGATGGTTTGTGCACCTAGTTAAGATGCCTCCTGCATACTTTCCATGGGAGATTATCCAGGTACAGGCTATTGGGAGGACACCCTTGGAAGACCAAGGGCATTTTGGATGAATTATATCTCTCAGCTTGCTTCAGAATACCAAAGGATCCAATAAAATAGGTTGGAGACCATTAATAGAGATAGGGAAGTCTAGACTAATCTGCCTAGTTTTCTACTACTGAAGCAATTGTGAAGGCAAAAGTTTAGAAAAGGGAAGGATGAATCGCTACACATACACAGGTGGGCACACATGTGCATGCATGCAATGTCACATATCTTACTTGCAATATCTTCACAAGACATGGCAGCATGGGATCAGTGTTGCTTTAGCACTACTGTGATGCAAGCCAGTGATTGCAGACAGATGTAAGGACATCATCCATTAGTCAATACTGTTCCAATCAAGAGTCCTCTCCAATGGAAAAAAAAAATATTTCTTTATAAAATGAGCAAATGGCACATTGAAATGTTATTGGTTTTAAAGACTACTGAGTTTTGTCTATCAATTGACAAGAATATCGACTGGTACATATTAATAACTCACACCCCATATGCAAGAGTGTTCCTTACCAAAACAATCATTTGACAAATGTAATTGGCAAACCCTTGATGAAGGCCTTTGTTAAATACACTCATAACTGAAAGCAGGTGTTTGACAAATGCCTGAAAAATGAACACAGCTCAGGAAATGAGCAAAAATGCTCTTCGGTATGTGTGAGGCAGACAGCAATAGTCTGTTCAGTTATTTTACTTCCTTTTGTCTGTTGACCATCAAGCCTTCCCTTCTATGATCATGGCTAATACTTCTCTACTTACCAAGATCTGAGCTAATCATAAGGGAGGCCATCATCCAGACAGCCCCTGAGGAATTTCCTCTTTGATGACCCAACCCTTTCCCTGTAGCTGATAAGCTTACTCATAGATGCAAGGTCCTTTATGCTTTCTCCTGTGAGCATGGAAACTGTTATGCAAGCATTATTAGGTCTATTGAGAAAATGTGGCTTCACAAACCCAAGTGCATGTTTGTGACCCACATACTGCATGTCACATGTCTCAGGTAAATGGCATTACACAAGTGGGCTGGACTGCCTCCCTGTTTCAGTAATGAGTGAGTCAATGATGCTCACTCACTCTTGCCCTCCCTTGAAGGTTTCAACAACACCAACTAGTCAATCCCAGGTCATCTGGGTGATGTTCAGGACTTAATCACCCTTTATCATGTAGCAAGGGTATAGCTACAATAGAAGAACTTACACCACCTATAAATGCAGTTTTGATTCTTCAGCTTAAAGCTGAATCAGCCTTTCTAGGTGTAATATCTACACACCATACCTCTCAACTATCCAGACTTTCACACAATGTTCAGATTTTTGTCTCAAATTTCTCATAAAATGGGTGGTTTTCTGGCAATTGACTGGGATGATCTGAGGAATTAAATCACAAAATAATGACATATATTTGAGTTTCAGACTTCATACAATTTAGAATGTGTCTTAACGGGTCCATGACGCTTGAACAAAATTTCAAATGTCCGAAACCAAATCACCGAATCCACTTTAGCGAAAGTGCTTTTTGCCGAAAAAGCACTTTCGCTAAAGTCCCCAAGAAACACTAAAAAAAAAAAAATAAAACACCAAACACAATACTCATGTTTATGCAGGGTGGCAAGCCCCCCTGCACCCCCATGTGGGGGAGCTGTGCCCCCACCCCCCCTACTTTTATATTCTCACTCCAAGATCGCACTACAGTGGGGAAAAGGGGATATTCCCTTATCCCCACTGTACTACAACCTCAGCAACAGCCATTGCCCCACAATTTCCCTTACCTTTTTGCATACTTGCGTGAAAATGCTTTTTTGGCAAAAAGCACTTTCGCGCAAGTATGCCCGGCCGTTTCAGTTTCGGAGAAACGGCCATTCGGCAAACTGTCCGGGACCCTTTTTAACACATGCCCCGTTATTCTAGCTAAAATCTGTCCCTATTTTTGGGCCTATGCCCCCCCTTATGTCTTGCTTTGTTCAGATTTCTTGGGCTAAGAGGTTGAGAGGTATGCTACACATTCATTTTCTTCCCCTTCCCACCAGGACTCCCACACTCTTGTACTATCAACTCATTGATTTCCCCTTGTGGGTAACGACTAGTCTATTTATTCCACTTTAAAAGTGACAGCTGTTCTCATTATTCATTCTCTGGCAGGGGTGAGAGCTAATCAGCCCATTAGTTCCCTTTAGAAATAAGAGTCAGGAACCCACAAGCCTTCATTCATGTAAAGGTCTTCTCCATCCTTGCCTAACTCCCTCCCTGCTGCATCTGGTGAGTATCATGCAAGCCACTGCCTAGGAGGATCCTTGCATGTCTCCACATGTACCTTAAGACATCTCTTTGCTTACTTGAGGCACAGGTCACCCAACCAAAGAGCTGCTACTAGCACTTACTCAACACTACTGTTTGGATCACTAGTACCGCAAGTCACATCACCTCCCTCCTCCATGATGAGCGAGTCATTATTGGCAGTTCAATTCCGTCCATCCCTGCCATGCCCAGGCCGCTATATAAACCATGTTGTCTAAGTCACAGTCAAAGCCTTATTCCTCTATGCCTCAGGGCCAGGTCCAAGTAAGCAGGAACAGAATTAGTGTTTTAAGTGTCAACAGCCTAAGTAGATGGTATTTTAATCACCAAGTTAAGAAGGATCTTTAATCACTCAATAAATACACTGAAATAATACAGAAATCCTCAGTACTTGATTCACATTACCTGCACAGCTTTTTGTCTTAATTAAAATAAGCCACTGGCTATTTGCACTTCTACTAAAACTGAATAACAGCATTCCTGCCATTTGTCTAGTAGGTATGCCAGAAATTTTGCACTGTATAAAATTCACCTGCCACAGACTAGAGAACACCATAGAAGTAAAACATACAAGATGTTGTTTTAGGCCAACACTGTTGTCATTTCAAGTCCCATTGTTAGTGAGCCACTATAAAGTGAAGCAGTCAAAACAGCACTACTCCATCACCTACAGTATGACAGTAGACAGGAAAATTCAACAAGTTCTCACCCTCCATTCAGGAACACATGTGAAAACTGAGCATTGAGCTAGAAAGGATCGTTGCCAGACAGCTGCCTGTTTATTTATCCATCTGTCTAGTTATCTATCTGTGAGGAAGGTGTGAGGTATGAAACATGCATATATATTGTACTATAGGGTAAAGGGGAGTTCTTTAAAAATTGATAAAGCCGTGAAATACATTATGTACTCCTTATCTCTACAACTTAAGTACACAGTTTATGCCCTACCCTACATACTCCATTTAGCCAATATTTTCTCTTACTTTTTATTATATTTTTCCATGATCTGAATTGCTTACGCCTACTTTGTGGTTTATAATTTCTTTTCTCCTGCAGTGCAACACCAAGCACTAAGATACAGTAGTGACCATTTTTGTGAATAGGCTTACAGTGTTGAGATACCAGTTAACCAAGCTAGGTGTGTTTTATGTTGGAATTTTATTTGTAATTTTTGTTTTTGATTGGTTGGGTATGCGGTTTGATTTTTTTCTTTTTCTTGTTCTGTTTTCATTTTTTGAGTATTTTTTGATCTTGAATGAGTGTACTCTTGTAGGATTTTTTTGCCTGCTTTCTATTTTTATTTTTTCTTTAATTTGGTACATTTCAGTCAATAAGCTTCAGTGGAAAAGTAGTATTAATGTACAACTCTGCTTATATAAGATGTTTATATTTTAGTATTACTGTAAGCATTTTTTTCTTTTCGAGTGACTATGCATGTGTGTGTGCACTACAGTGCTTGTGACATGACAAAAAAGTCTGGGTGGTGGGTTTCTTTAGTCAGGAAATTTTGAGTTTAGGTCCTAGAGGTGGAGTGTGCTTGGGAACTTGGTCAAATTTTGGTACTGGTCAACTGGATAATTGAAGTGGTGGGTGGGTAGTATGAATGTTGGTTTTGGTCTTCAAGATAGTAACAGGGTAAATTAATGGGACAGCCTGGCAAATGTCTGCTTGTTTTACAGTAAGTAAAATGTAATAAAGGTTTATGATTTCTGCTTTCTTTTAAGTGTTTGTATATGACAACAGGAGTACTGCTTAGGAAAAGGATGAAAATATCCTTTTGTGAGAATGTACTGAAATAATTTTTCTGTATTACTCTGTACTACTGTTAATTTTCATGTTTCTTTATTACGTTTGCAGTTCTAGTTTGGTAATGGTTGGTAGTTCTATTCTTCATGGGCACTGAGAATTTTACAGTTATTTCACTTTAATCATTCTTGTGTGGTCTTGTTTGTGAGATTGCCAGATTTTTCTCATGTCAGGTAAGATTTCTTTGATGACTATAAAACAATATGACAGCAATTTTGTGGGTCAGTTTATGAGATTAGTAGTTTTTAGTTATTTGATAATTATTGCTGAACTGCGTTTCAGCTGTGTCTTAGGATATGGCTTGCACTATGTAGTCCAGTATGACTTCTGCTTTTGGGGGGGGGGGTAGGACTTGCTACCTTTGTAGTTTCTACAGACGTCAATCTAAACTTTAGATTGCTATTCTGCTTAATGCTTTTTATTGCTGTTTCTGTATTTTGGGGTGGATTCATCTGTTAATGTGGTTATTGTGCTGTTCGTAAGTGTTTTGCTCATGCTTGACTGAAGGGGCTTGCTGTTTTCTTTGTCTCATTAAGGTAATTCCAGATAATTTATGATGAAATTAAATTAATAATGCATATATATATATATATATATATATATATATATATATATATATATATATATATATATATATAACAGCACATGGCCCATGATATATGGCTTGGCAACATTTAGAGAGAGAGAGAGACACACACACCTTGTTTCATTTCTCTCATATGTATATATGAAAAGCAGGCTATTTTATCTATAAAAAACAGCTTTAGCCAATGTCTTGATCATTCATAACATCTCCCTCTCCCTGTCCCCAGTGCTGGTAGAAATCTGGTGCTGCTTATACTTAGAATAGGAGGTATGAAGGCAAAGCCAACCCACATTGGGGGTTGGCGGTGCAGTCCCCCTTCAAAAACTGTCACCAGGCTCACACAACAAAAACAACACGGAGTAAAGCAGACATCCTACTTCAGTAGGACTTTCATTAAAGAAGTTTTTGATATCACAAGAATCCTGTGTGTGCACACGTGCAAATCCACTTTTTATATATACTTATATACACATACATAAGTGCGTGTACGTGCGAGCATGTGTGTGCCTTCTATTCTCTTTCCATCTCTCTGTCTCTTGAAATACAGAAAATGACTTATTTACAGAAACAAGTATGAGTAGCATTTTGAAACAATTTACTAACAAACATGTAACAGGTTGCACACAATAAAAACACTGTTCTATATATGACAGATGCTGATACACAACTAATTTAGATTTACGTGACTATGGCAAAGAGCTTTACTCTCCTGACTCAGGACTCTTGCATCATTTGTGATAATATTGAAACACCTTCTGACTCTCGCAATGCATTTGCAAAATGAAATGTCAAAATTATTTCCACTAGAAGTCTTAATATCTTACCAATTGATTTCAGCAGTACTTTGGGGGTGATCTGAAAATTTCTCTAAGTAAATTACATTAACTGCAGTTCTGACTCAAACTGACCTTGTGCTATTTAAAATAAACAGTTGCAAAATAATATGGCATCAAAAATCTCCCTTTGCAAAAGACAGAAATGGAAAAGGCATTTATTCTAAAGTAATACCTTGCGCAAATGAACATATATTTAGCACTGTTATACTTGTTTGATATGGAGCTGATTTAGAGTTTTGCAAAATGCCAAACAGTAAAGAACATTTTAGTACATGTGTTTGAGCCAGAGGGTTGACATTTATGAAGAAAGTTACTTGGACTAGATTTTTATTTTTTTTTCTGTGTATTGAAACTTATTGACTAGGAGTTACTTCATTAAGAGTGAAGAGCAAGAGACTTAACTCACTACTTAAAGTTCTGAGTTACATACAAAGATTCAAATTCAAGCTTATTACTACTTTGGGTTTACAGCTCTCTAATTCATAATTTGTCGTTTTGCCTCAGTTTCAGAAACGATCCATGGTCTTCGATATGGAGATGTCTTAATGACTGAATTACTGAATAAGTGAATATATAATTACATCAACCTTTCTTTTTACATTTAGAAATAGTTGATGTGTCATTGATTTCTTTAACAAAACTCAAAGGAACCAAAACTGCCACCCTTTTAACAGCATTGAAAGGTAGCAAACATTTTTTCTTTCACCATGATGTTTACTAATGAAAATGCAATTTTCTTGTGGCTTTATGGCAAAGAAAACTCAAAGTTAACATATAAAATTTGTAGAGAAAACAGGTTACACTACATATTTAACTATTTACTTTTTTATAAACATTTCCAGTCTTTAGGGAACTGATTCCTTGAGAAACATATGCATTCATGTACGGTGAGATATTTCCTTGGCAGACAGTGATGGCAGTAAATGACATCAGTGGAACCATAGTGCAAGCAATGTGAAAGATGCTTTGGTTGCTAAAGATTTATGTAAAGTCAATATACAGATCAACAGTCTCCTCTAAAAATCATGTTTTCATCTTTTAAAAGAATTTCTTAAATAAATCCCCATGCCACTAATTGCTAGCAAAATTCCCACATAAATTTTTATTTTCTTATGTATCCAAGTACAGTAACTGGAGTGGCTTACAACAAAATTAAATAGTACCCATTTTCCATGGTTTTAAGTGAGTTCATTGGATGGAGCTATAAAATTTTATGATGGCTGTTGTTATACTCAAGGAGCACATAGGTCTACAACCAGAGAGACTGAATGCAAAGACATTACTGAAGAGATGGATGGGGGAGGGGAGCATCTTTCTTCCTCTCAGAAATGACAGGCATACCATATCATATTTCCCCTTCACATCTCTGAGGCCCTTGTTCAGTTATAGTGATGCAAGTGAAATTCTTAATTTCACTGTCTCAAAAGTTTTGATATTATTGTTTATGTCATAAATATGTTTAAGTGTCTTTTAATGCCGAAAAACCACACAGCATGTTCAAAGTGAACATTCAGTGTGAACTACATAAATGTTGCATTTAACACCCATTTTATCTTAGCTAAGGCACTCTTTCCTTCTGTCTAAATTCATCTGCCTTGTGCTGCTTTTTGTCTGGAATGGATGCACACATTTCATGTTTTATTCTATTTAACTAGATCACATCTGTTGAAGAAGGTGCATTTTACGCTTATATATTCAGCAGGGAGGCTAATCCACTCTGAGACCAGTATAGAGAATAGTCAAATGTGATCACAAAGGTCAAAGTACAAATGGAAGGCAGGCTTCGTACACAAACAAAATCCATTAAAAAGATCACGTAGAAGTCTGGGTACACATAACACTGGACGCTGTCCTCTGAACCACTGATATATTTATCTTTAGTTTTTCCTATTTTAGACAGACTATGACATATGGGTTGGCAACATGCATGCAGGCTGATTATGCAGAGCTGCAGTCTCTATCCCATGACCATTCCTTGCCACATCTAGCCTTCTAGAATGTGCTAATGTATTAATAATAGATGATGCACTTATTAATTCACTTTCCTACTTACCCACATTCTTACTAAATTCACTCACCTAGGAAACAATTAAATCATCTTCTCCCTTCCACACTCATTCACTGACTCACCTTTTTATTCTGCCATCCACTCAAATCATTCATCTACTAATTAACTGAAATAGTCACTTGATTATTCACTTATTCATTCATTAACCTGCTCACAAACCTATTTATTCATCTTTTCATCTACTCATTGTCTTACTAGTCTCTAATCCACTCACTCGTTCATACACTTTCTGTAATTCATTAATTTAGTCATTCTTTCTTTCTTTCTTTCTGTAAATCTACGCTTTCTGTAATTCATTAATTTCGTCATTCTTTCTTTCTTTCTGTAAATCTTCTTCTCACTCCCTTAGTTCACTGGTGCAGGAGCAGGTCTGTTGCCTATACACTTATTTGAGGTTTGACTAGCAGGGATGTGATGGAAGGCATTCATTTGCAGGGGGTTGGCAGGGCTGCCGGAGACTGTATGTCAGCTAATTACACCCGCTGCATACCCACTCATTAGTTTGCTTGCCATGATGCAGGACAGAAGGTTAAGCAGCTGAAAAAAGAAATGTGTACTCGCTCACTTACTCAGTACCCACTCATCTACTTACTGGCTTTGAGTCTTGCATTTATCCACTCCCTCACCTACAAATTAATTCATGCACTCAGCCACTGATACACACACTCACTTGCTCACTTATACAACTACCCGCATTCAACCCACTGCAAAGCTTTCCTTATTTACTATCTCTGAGGCAAAGTGACTCTGTTAAAAAATAGGTACTTGCTAGCACAGGCATACTATAACTAATGCATTAATAGGCTTAGCCTATTTTTAACTATCAGGATTATTTTGTACTCACTGTATCACACCAATTATATCTTCAGAAGTGCCACTCTGAACCATTTATCTCTGGCAGCTTTGTCCTTACGGGCTATTCTTTGCGAAGCTTTATAGAACCTAATGATATTGTTGTCTCACATTGTAAGGTTGACTGTATGAATTGTGTGTCCTTGCTATCTTCTTTTCAGCATTAACCACACCAGTCATACTAAAGCACTGCCTGTATATGCTAATCATGCCACATCACTCAGTAAAGAATTTGTAGGATTCCTAGGCTATTTATTGGATGGCAGCTGACAGCTCACGATTGGCCCTCAGAAATGTCACCAATCAGTGACTGCTCCAGTCTGCTCTGCTGCTCAGTGATCGCAGTTTAGTACTGCACTGCTTGCTTGGCAGTAATTTGCAGGACTAATCTCAGAACAGGTTTGGGATTACTGAATTCTTTTGAAGTGATTTTATAGTGAGATCAGGAGCGGTCTTAGGTCAACTGGTGCCCTTGGCAAAAGGGCTTCATGGTGCCCCCCACCACACCACCCGGTTCCCCCTTCTTGGTCTACCTACACCAAATACATACTGGAAAAGTGCCCCTACTACAGCGGTGCCCTAGGCGGCCACCTAGTTGGCCTATGCCTAAGGCCGGCTATGAGTGAGATATTTCTTCTGCATCTACATTTCTGGTCACTTACTTTCTTTCTAAAATGGTGCTCCTCATGTTTATTTCCATTTGGAACCTTAGCTGATTAACCACCAGTGAAGACCGACCAAAGCGCTTATTAGTGGCACGCTTCCTCCAAATCACTTGTCTGATACAGAACAAAATGCTAACACTGGTGTGAAACATTAAATTCATCTGCAACAAAATAAGCACATTTGCATTTCTGTATTCACCACTATGGCTAGGATAACTTAACGATATTTTTTGTTATGTCATCTATATCAATCTGTACTTCAGACTAGAGTTACAGTTAGCATGCTCTATGTTTGCCAAAAGCTTTGTAATGAATAGCTGGCATTTGTTTATGCAGTGCAGGAATTTAGGCAAAAAAAGTGTAAATTACAGATTCTTTCATTTGGCTGTGCACAGTAAGGGATGTACTGGAGGGTCTGGTGAACTGATGCAATATAGGGTTCATTTCACTGATATTTGCTTAGCATGGGCACTCTCATTTTAAAGGCCAGTCAGCAAATGAATGGACCATGAAGTATCCATGCTTTATTGTTAGTGACTGACAAAGGAGAAGAAAGCAGTGTCTTATTTATTTTCTACTTAAATGTATATAGCACAGGTAACACACTACTATACTGACAGGCAGGTGACACTAAAGTAAGCTCAGGTACTCCTGAAGATTGAAATTTCAAGCTCAGACCCAAGTCTGTTCCTGTATTCACATGCTTGGGTTGGGAAACAGCCACAGAGCAGGGTGAGCAGTACATTTAATTCCTGTCACTGACTAATTAGTGAGGATGAGTTCATATACAACTCCAGACAAACTTCTCAGTGATGTGCTACCCTTGAAAGGGAGACAGAAATCATTTAAAAGTAGTACTGCCACATTCGTCAGAACAGCAGGCTTACTGCAGTCTATTAAAACAGAATCAGTGACTGTCTGTAAACAGCAGATATCAAGGAGTCTGCCTTATTGGATAACAACTGATAACATTCAAAAGTTTATGCCAATCAAAAAATGAGTAACACTAACTTCCTGAAATGAAGACAGTATTTCACTTCATTTCTTTGTTTTTTTTTCCCTTATTCTATTTAAGCTTATTTTATTTTAGTTTGGAGTCATTCTAAGTTAGATAGCTTTAGCCTTGAAGCACACTGGTGTCATTATATCTTCCTAATTATGAGAACTTAAAAGCAACTATGAAACCAGTTATGAAACTTAACCGTACTGAAAGTACAGCTGAGTTACAGGCTAGCTCTTCGAAGAGCCGTCATAGCTAGGCATGTTTCTAGACAGCATACCATTTCACTACTGAAAAAATATTCCTGAAATGAGAAGTGTGTACTAATATAACCACTAGGCAGGCTAAGAAAAATCTTCTAAACAAATTATGCATTTTTTAGAAGTTCTAACTATACTGTAGGTGAAGTGAGTTTGATTACCAGTTTGGGTACCTGTATGAACTTGCTGGGAAGAAGAGAAATGATGCATTCCTGCTTGCCTCTTCCAGGAGAAGAGTGTGATGCATGCTGGGGATATTGCCATTTCATAAGCACTGCTAGTGATTGTAGGAACATACTGCTAGCCATTACTGTGATAGGTGTGGAGGCATAACAGATATGCGACCACACAGGCAAGGAGAATTACTTCACAGTACCCGTCCATGCCCATCTAGATGATGTTAGTCCTGCACATTAGTGGAAAGAAGGGCTTAAGTAAAAAAAAAAAAAAAAAAAAAAAACAGCTGTCCACAGTATGACAGCCCTCTCTCATGGTCACAGCAGTATTCATAGCCTGATGGCCAATGTGCTTTCACATTCCGATGGATAATACCCACTTGCTGAAGGGACATTTCAAAGGAACCCCCATTCAGTGGCTCTGGAGGGAGAGAAAAAGCAACTGGGGAAGCTGAGGAACATGAAAACAGTGGTAGGCAGCAAAAATAAATACATACAGTAGATGCACACCTAAACAAATGAATGTATTTTAAAATGAGTACACCTTGCTTTACATAGTGTGCCTGATTATACATATGTTAACATAGAACGTTTGTGTTTAACACCCTTCTGTTTCCCCTTATTCGTGGACTGATTTTCTCAACTATCTTCTAAAGAAATAGCATAGGCCTCACTCTGGCAAAGACAATGATACAGTATAGAATGCTCCTAGATGTAGATATGTTATGCTATGACCTATCTTTCTTCACGCCTGTAGCCCCTTATAGGTCAGTGTGTTTGTGCAGACAACTTTTCAGTGCTGAACCAAATGCAAAGTGAACAGAAAACCATCATAACATTTAGGCAGATCTCCCTTTTTAAGATACGTGTTCTTATTTTCAGGATTAATTTACCCCTTCATACACTTTTCTGAACCCCACTTCATTTCATGTAATTTTTGAAGCTGTACAGTAGACAGAAAGCCACAGTACATGAGCAACATATTAGTGGCAACTTTTGTCACACACCTCATATCTTCATTTTTTCTGCAGCAAAACAAAAAAAAAATGACCTTGTATGCTAAAATTATGCATTAGTCTATGGATTTTACACGGCTTGAAAATGTGCTTATATTTTTTGTATAATTTTTGTCATGCTCTTAGTTTTTTAAACATGTTCTTCAACAGTATCCCACTATCCTCCTGGAAGCAGGAAGAGTTATATGCTTTGTTGTTTAGATTTTATACTAGATATCCAGATTTTTAGCTAGATGTTACTTTTCAAGGGGCTTTATTCCTATTTTCAGTGTCTGCAGGTTGAGCAGTATGATTGCCTTGCAGTGATGTATTCTGGAAATGCACTCCCCCTAACATAATCAAAAGAGTCTATAGTCAGCT
Organism: Protopterus annectens; assembly: GCF_019279795.1. Taxonomy (NCBI): domain Eukaryota; kingdom Metazoa; phylum Chordata; order Ceratodontiformes; family Protopteridae; genus Protopterus; species Protopterus annectens. The sequence continues at coordinate 1,094,817,233 of NC_056743.1, read as the reverse complement.
GTTGTGTGCCTGATAGATGGTGAGGCACATCTGTGTCTTGTTTAACAGGATCTATCCACCACTAAAATGATTAAATTACAGTTTGGAGGCAGTCATATTTCCTATATGCTGCTACCTTCCTCAAATATTTCCGAGTCATCACTGTAGCTGTCTCATATGGAGTATTGATTGGGAATTAGGAGTATGCACTACGACAGGTTCATAGATTAGTACTAGGCTACTTGCCCTTGTGAACCATTTTAAGCCTAGCCAATTATCTCATGTTAGAATCAAATCCTGCAGCTCGAGTCTGTAAGGTAAATACTGTAACCATTATGCCAACCTCCCACCCCTAGTAATAGTAATATCCATTAAGTCTCCACAGCCAGATGACTCCCAGTCACTGCTAGGACAATGCCGTTGTTGAAGGCATTGAATTTTAAACTGCTTAACTACCAGTACTGTCCACTGTAGGCAAGGGGTACAAAATAAGGAATTTGTGGCAGTCACTAAAACACAGCAATCTTGGAATGCTAACCTTAGAAAGGTCCACTTTCAAGCTTTCATTTGGGGAAAGGGCCTTATCCAAGAACTACACCAATGGCATGGAACAGTTTATTTTACTTTATTAACATTTTGTTACAAGGTCAGCCCTGCAATACCAAAGCCTATTCCCAGAGGGAACTGGGGGCAAACATACAAAATACATATATACAACCGAAACGTTCTCTTAGTTACAGATACAAATAGTATATAAGCAAAACATTCAGAGGGTAAAATGCCACACGTGCAGAAATTAAACAAGTATACCAAAGCAGCATAAATGGTTGAAAGGAGTAAGGCAATCAAGACAGGAACAATGTAAAATGCAGTTAATCTAACATCAAAATTCAAGCATATATCCATACATTCACTGAAAGACTAGAGTAACAAGGAAGTCATCAACTGCCAAGGAGAAAAGCTGAGTAGTGCGGTAGCGATGGGAGGGCAGGTAAATATGTTTTTAAAATATGGAAAACTGGGTTGGTGGGAAGAAGGGACAATGCTTACATATTGTTAACAGAATTGATAAGGCTCTCGGGTGGTAGTAGAGCGCACAAGAAAAGTAGGTGCGAGTAAGAAAATGCAGTCATACAAATTTCACTTTAAGCATTTTGAAGGTTTACAGAAGTGCTCATGACACGAATATTCAGAGGATGTGAAATCAGAAATTCTTACTTTGCTGGGCATCAAGATCTATGACTTAAGACAGGCGTGAAGGGCTTTTGTCACCTTATTCACACCATGAAGTAAAGTACATAAACTTGAACACACCTGCCTTTACTGAAAGGCTCACTGAACACCTCAAAGAAATCGACAAATTCATTTGTTTTTGAGATTCTAACTGGCCTGCTTCAGAGATTACTGGACTCCCTCAGCGTCTTCTTTCACTGAATCTGTCTAATTACAGAGTGCATAATGTCAGTGTCATCCTTTTATATCAATATAAACATCCTTGTCTTGCGTACATGTTTTATGTAAACTGTTGCTGCTTTTTGTCATAAGTTATAGCAAAAAAAAGGTTCTGGAGTAGTCTAATTATGAGATTAGCAAACAGCAAATAAAACCCCCAATTCCTTCTCAGTTATATGCCTCTTCTCCACTGGAACCATGGAGAAGGGAGGGGGGACCATAGCCAGCTGGAGGCATAGGCCAAACTAGGCGGCCACCTAAGGCGCTACTCTAGCAGGGACACTTTTACAGTAATCTGGATGGTGTAGGTAGACATGGATGGGGGCAACATGGAGTCTTTTTGCCTAGGGTACATGTTGAATAAAGGCCAGTCCTGAGGGGGACCAAAGGAATGGCTAGTTACAGTTGCCTGGGACCTGAAGCATGGAAGAGCTACTCAACTTTAAAAATGGTTCTGCACATTTTCAATCTTCTAAAAATTCATATGAAGAACCAAACAGGAGCTTTTTATCAAATTCACATCTCAGAAAGAGGCTAAAGCTTACTGTGCTCAAGGCAACCTCCTTGATACCATACATTACTTAACAGTACACTTGCAAATTTCACTTGTCACAACAAGTTTTATATTCATTTCTTTTAAGGAGTAATTTATGATTCCCTGAACTATATAGTCAAGTTTGCTTCAATATGTTGCTTTTGTCTGGGCCATGAACTTTTGGCAGTTAATGGTTCTTATAAGCTGGGTGATAAAGGTTTACTCCCTCTTACTAAACCCGTCAAAAGCCTTGTTTGCTTTCTGTCATGTAGTAGGGTGCTCAAAGGCAGTGCAAGTTTGTAGCCCCTGACAGCATCTAGTGAGATCACTGCTGTGTAAGCCACAGGATTTTATTAAGCAAGCATAATGCCTGACAGTGTGTGTGAATATGTAATTAATGCCTGCCCAGGGGTGTAATGAGGCCTGATGTCGTAGGGCGCTACACCCCTGGAAGAGCATTAATTACACATTAACACACACCTTGGAAGGCATTATTGCACTTAGAGAAAGGGCTATCTGTAAAATTGTTGTGTTTTACTTATTTATATTACTACATTATTTTTTCATATATTTTCTATGTAAAATAGTCCCTCCGCCTAATGTTTCAAAGTTGCTGTAGTACATGTAAATGGTGTTAGAGGAAGATTTTACATAAAAAAAAATATCTAAATACTTATTTGGTGCCTTACTGCTAAAATGGTTTCTTGCAGTCGCTGGGATCGAAGTCACTAAATAACATATATCAGACATTATTTCCTTCAGAAAATTCATGTTAACACAAATCCTGTTATTTAACATACTTTTAATTTTTTTTTAAGTAGAACATTTAAAATCTGCTCCTATTTTTGAGCCTTTGATTCCCCTTTATTTCAGGCTTTATCCAGATTTCTTAATCTAAAAGGTCGAGGGGTACGCAAACCTCTTTGCTGCTGCAGCCAGTGTTTCATCGATCTCACCATCTCTACCACTCACACTCACTTCAGAAAATGCATCCTAACATAAGTTCCATTACTGAAGCAATTTTGTGATTTTTTTTTTTTTTTTTTTTTTTTTTACAGGAAAATGTTCCTGTTTTGAGCCTTTGTTCCCCATTTATTTTAGGTTTTATTCAGTTAAGTGGATCTGTGAGGTGAGAGGTATGTAAACCTCCGGAATGCTGCTGCTGCTGCTGCCAGTATTGGATCGCTCACTCTTTACTCTGTCTCCCTCACTTACACAAACCTCGTTTTCATGCACGCAAGCATGCATTCACAAACACAGACAGAAACAAACAAACAGACAGAAAAAGAAACATGCACACTTTTTTTCTGTTATATTTAGTTTTAGACTCACTAAACAGCAAATGCACTGCTTAGCGAGTGCAACATAACTCTTCACTCACGTGCACACTTGCACACACAATTTCATTTTCTTTTTTTTTTTTTTTTTTTTTTTTTTTTACATTTTACACCCGCTAAACAGCAGAAGTGCTGCTTACTGAGCATAAAATAATGGTGGCTGTTAGATTTTTTCTGTCGGAGCTCCACAGCATCTTGATATGCTGCTGTGAAGCGGTGGACTCATTTTTCAGTGGACATTACTTGTATATTAATACCCTGCTGAAGAATATTCGTTCTCCAATCAGGGTGCTGATGCACAGGTCGCTCATTCTCTAAATGTGCTTAATGTGCTCGAGCACTATACAAGACCTCTCCATTTTTTCGGGGATCATCTAGATGGAAATCCAGTTCAGAAAATGTAGACCCCTAAAATATCCTGGATTGCTTATGGGACTGCTAAGGGGTTATACTCCTTACAGCCTAAGAACTCAAAACCTTTCTTTAGGGCATCCGTCAGTACCTTTACTCACTATACAAAACGCTTTCACTTTAAGTCAGCAGCTCAACATTTGTAAGTTGGAAACATCTCTGAGATGATGGAGGAGCTCAATGAAACCAAATTATTACTTGTATTAAATCTTAAACAGAAGTGACCTTTGTCCGTACACAAGGTTTTCCTTTTCTAGAATTTCATTTAAGGATATTCCTGAAAAGAGATTTTTTTTTTTCAATTTTATGAATGCCAAAAATGTACAGTGGGAGGCCAAAGGATACCAAGCGTTAGATATTAAATGCCACCGCATAGTTGTAAGACAAGAAATACTGTCAGGCTGGCATAAACAACTAACAGTTGGGGTAGAGAAGCGAGTTGCAGCAAAACCTCAGTCACCAACTGTGAGAACTTGTAGATACTAAAACTTCAGAGGCCTTGCTGTAACCAAACACTGGCAGCCTGTCATCCACTTCAAAAGGGTCGGCATAGACAGTATAAATTAGACTAGAGCTCTAGGTCAATAGCAAACAAACTAAAGCATCACCCAGGCATGGACCATGACAAGCACCAGATAAAGACCAAAAACTCTGGGAAGAGCAAATCTGAAAAAATGCTGTTCTCCTTAAAACTTTTTTGCTGGGGAGGGGGTCAAGCACCCCCCCTGCCCCCCATCCTGCCCCATCCCCTTAACATATGTTTACTGAACAAATGTGATCTTGGAGAACAGTCTAAGATTTTGTGGTTGGATATAATGTAAAATGTTTTTGGAATGGATGGTGAGCTGGGTGGAAAGAGAACAAGTGGTGAGTTGTACGGACACAAGGATACAAGTGGGATGCCATCTGGAAAACAGTATGTTGATGCAGCTAGAAAAAAACAAAAGGACTAAACTTTATTAAAAGAAAAAAAATGATTTGTTGTTCAGATTAGAAACAAGAAATAACAGATATTGCGTGTGGATAATTTAGTGTTACTTTCGTGTTTTGAAGCAAAAGACATTAGGTCCTTGATGATCTGGGCAGAGACATTTTGTGACTTAACATGTTTAATTGAAGACTTGATGTCAGATTTTTGTTTAATTGTGAAAAAATAAGGACTGTTACCCATGGAATGAATTTGTATTTTCCAGGCAAGGAATTTAGATAAACATAAGTGGCTTTCAATTTCACATTGATGAAACTGAGTTAAAATATGTTAAAAATTATTTTTCACTAATGTGCTATTTAGTTTCTGTCCTTGAGAAAATTAAGGATGAAAGGGATATTTGAAATGGGGGATGGGAATTTGATGCTATCTTAAAATATGAAAAAGATGCAATAAAGCATTTACCAATTATGGATGGTAACAGAGGAACAACTGGATACGTGGGACAGTCAAAAAACTTTTTCAGTGGGGATTTCAATCATCTGATAAATGCGTGTTCAAATATAACATGTAATCAATGCGATGAATATGCATATGTAATACACATAAAATGGAATGCAGAGTGTAAAAGTGGAGGGCAATTTTGGCTTGATTCTAAAAAGAATAAGGAACAGTTGAGCAGGATGAGGAGGAAAGTACCGTAATCTCTGAAAGTAGTAAGCAAGTAAGGGAAACTATATTAATGAAAAAGAGGATGAAGTAATAACAGAGACTGTAGATAAAATGTTAGATTTTAGGAGGATGAAGGTAACTGTACTCAAATTGTTAAAACTGAAGAAACTGAAAGTGCTAAGTCATATGTTTGCGAAGGATGTTAGGAAAATAAATACAATAGGCACTAGGATAAGGGTGACGAAAAGATTTAAAAATACTTCAGCAAAGATTAAAATGAAAGGTAAGCAGAAGTTTTAAATGCGTTTCAGTTAAATGAAATCATGAAAATTGGATTCTGAGGATCAACAATTATTTGTACATCAACACAGGAAAAATATTCAATGGAGGAAGAGTAAAAATAAGAAGATGAAAACTTAAAAATACTTCTTGAACTTAAAGAGAAGGAAAAGCAACAATTTTAAGAGTACTTGCAGTAAATGTGAATAGTGTAATTAACACTGTAAAAAGAATAGGGTTACTGGAATGGTGTGGAAAATCTGATAAGGATGTTATTCTTTTAGAGGATGTAAGATTCCTGACAAGTGAAGAAAGCCTGCAAACAGAAAAAAATGGGGGGGGGGCAGAAATATAATATGTAATTTAGGAAATTAATGTTGTTCTGGAGTGGCTGTGTTATGTAAACAAAATGGAAAATACTGGGAAGGTTAACTGTAGATATGAGGTGGATAGACCATGTTGGGAAAATTATACAGTCTTCTTCTTTCGGCTTTTTCCCGGTTAGGGGTCGCCACAGCAGATCACCTGTTCACTCATGATTGGCAGTGGAGTTTTTATGGTGTCAAGTTGCCAGCCTGGCGCACACACGCACGCACATGCACTCACGCCTAGGGCCAATTTACAGGTCCAATCCACCTACAGCATGTCTTTGGGATGTGGGAGGAAACTCGCACAACCACAGGGATGACATGCAGACTCTGCACATAAGGATCAAACTGTAGAACCTCTTGCAGTGAGGCAGCAATGATAACTGCTGCACCACCGCGGCCCCCCTTGGAAAAATTGTACATTCTATGCATATATAAAGAGCAAGGAAAGAGAATGTTTCCTCAAATATTAGATTATATAGTAGTTAACATGAAATTATAACTGCAGGGGACTTTAATTGGGATGTAAAGGGAAAATGTAAAAAGAACGGGAAAGATGTTTAAAAAATACCAGAAGTAGTAAAATGTGGTAAATTAGCTATACGGAACGAAGGACAATGAACTTAAGAAGAGGGAAGGTCTGGGTGCAGTAGATGGTAATACAGTAGTGACAGGCTTTTCAGACCATTTAGCAATATGAATGGAGCCTGAGACTGCGACTGAACAGGGCACACAGGTGAGGTGCCAGTTCACTCTGTAGTTCATGTAGAAGACAGCCAGGGATATTGTCAGGTCCCATAGAAGCTGTATTCTTGGTCTTGGACAGTGCTGTTTTAACCTGTGCAGCAGTAATACTGGGTGCCTGGCAATCTACTGGTATTGTGATTGGTCCTTTGGTGGGGGAGAGGGGTAAAGTTGGCATTGAATATGTCAGCCAGTATACTGGCAATATCTGTTGGCTCAGTATAGGAGATATCATTTGTGCAGTAGCTCCGAGCAAATCTGGGTATTGCCGTGGAGATTCTTTACATAACTATAGAAGGCCTTGTGGTTGTCTTTACTATCTTTTGCAATACTGTTTTCATAGCTAGCTTTAGAGGATTTGATGTGGGATCTCAACTTTTTGTTGAGGCTCATAAGGGAGTTTTTCCAGTCTTGGGACTTCACATTATTCCACATCAGTTTCCTCCTTCTGTTGTAGAACTTGTTTATGGCAGGGGACCACCAGATTGGCTTCCTTTTTCTGGAGAATAGTGTCTTGGTTTTATTGAGTATGGCGAGATCCATGCATTTGTGTACGTGTTTGTACAGTGCATTGGTGTATGATTCAGTGGTCATGCAACTGTTTTCCATTTGCATGGGTGTCGTGAAGTTAGTCACCTCTGTTTTTAGGAGCCCAAAGTTAGCTTTGGAGAAGTTTTTCATGGTGGTTACCTTTGCGGGGGTGGGAGGGATGTGGATTTCCAAGGTGATTTGTTTGTGGTCGGATCTAACCAGGGAGGACTTGACTACTGGTGTAGAGCAACAGTCGCCCATGTTAGTAATGACCAGGTCAAGGATGTCACTACCTCTAGTGGGGGTAAGAATGAGCTGGTCCAGGACATTGGAATTAATGAATTCCAGGAAACAGGCAAGTGTATTGGTACACGAGTAGCTTTCCCAGTTAATGGAGGGGTAGTTGAAGTCGCCTAGTATAAGAGTGTTAGGTTGGACCCTAATATTTTCCAAGGTGCTTAGGAACATTGAGTGGGAGTCTTAGGACATGGTTGGAGACCTACAGAAGGCTACGACCTGAATTGCTGTCTTGCTCAATGTTAGCTGCACCTGAAGCATCTCTGATGGGTTATGTTTGGCTACCAGTCTGGAGGTGTGCACATCCTTTATGAATATGGAAACACCACCACCTTTAGAACTTTGGTCCAAGTTCTGGGGCCGAAAGGTGTGGAATGAGTTATAGCCTGGTAGTGCAGGGGGGTGCTTTCTGCTGCCTTGAACTAGGTCTCTATTACAGCACAAATGTAGATGTTCTCCATTTTAAGGAGTGCTTCAAGTGAGTGCATTTTGAGATTTAGACTTCTAGCGTTGAGCAGCATGACCCTCAGATTGCATTTGTCTGTAGCTGTTATGGTGGTAATTGGGTCTTTGGAACACTGCCTAAAAAAGGCACTATAGGGGTGGTAAAAGCCTCGGCCAGTATCCAGAAGCCCAGGGGTGACAAATGCAGGCCATCTCTGGCAAAGCATCGAGGTCCGTTAATCATGTCATCCCAGGCAGACAGATACTGGATCCCCTTAGAATGACACCAGAAACTTAGCCAATTGTTGAAATCAATCATTTTCTGCTTGTACTGTGGTACCAGTCTGGATGATGGTAGGAGGCTGCTCAGGGCTAGGGTCATACCTGCTTGGGATAAATAATCCAAGAGCTCCTCTAGGTCTCTTTTCATGTAGTCCAGGGAGGTACATCTCAGATCATTCATACCCACATGTACAATGATAGAGTCATATTTGTAACTGTTGTTGAGGGACCTGAGTGCGTGCGTTATGTGGTGGATCCTGGCACCTGACTGTTACTTTCTCTTTATTCAACCTAGTGAGTGGGGCATCAGTGTGCCTTACTATCGAGTCACCTATGACTAGTGGGTTGGGCATACTGTTTTGCCTTAGGGGCTTTGGTTGGGTGGCACACTGTTTAGGAGAGTTGCGCGTCTCATGATTAGTGTTGTGTTGTGGTGGTCGAGTGCGTTTCTGCCTTGGAGATCTCTGCTGTTTGGGTAGATTTTTATTGAGAGCCTCTGCAAAGGTGGATGTGTGGTTTGTGTTTTTATGTGAAGGCAGTGCTGGTGTGTGTTCTGGATGGCTATGTATTCCATATGGTGTGCTGCAAGTGTTGGCCATCTCCTCTTGACCAGCTACTGTGGTCTTGGCTGGAGAGTGCACGTCTTCCAATTTGGATATACAAGTGCATCTCTCGCAAGTCTTGAGTGTTGGGAGGTAAGAGGAGAGGGTTGTCAGTGTACATGAGGCAGTTGCTACATGAGGCAGTTGCTACATTGCCTCAGGATGCCCAAGTTAACCAGGCTAATAGGAGAAAGCACAGGGAACTGACCTTTAGACACGTCTGTATGGGTGGGCATTAATAAGTACTGGAGCGGTTTCCTTGTAGAATGTTTAGTGCTGGGAGCATGTTTGTGTGCTACAATAATTGCTACAAGAAGTCTGGTAAAGTGCTTGACTAATAAGCTAGTAAAAGTGCAGGAGAGCAAGAACCAGCAGATCTAAGGGAAAAATTGAAGAGCAGACTTTTTGGTACTGCTCAAAAGCTTACAAACAGTCCTGGATACAGCAAATCTGTGGGCTAGATAGGCTACCTAGTGCTTACCACTCCCACTGATAAGCTAGAAGGCTTCCCTCCAACACAGAAAGGTCTGGAGAGGTTCAGAAGCTTACAAAACAGGCCTGGATACAGCAAATCTGTGTCTGGACTAGACAAGTTACAGGAAATGTGGGAAACGAGCGCAAATGTGGGCTTTTAAACCAGAAAGTTGATAGGGATGAAAAAACTGCCCAAACGGACAATAAACTACAATTTCTGATCTAGAAACTACTCCTCTTGTGGTAGATAGGCTACCTAGTGCTTACCACTCCCACTGATAAGCTAGGAGGCTTCCCTCCAACACAGAAAGATCTAGGGGGCTCAGAAGCTTACAAACAGTCCTGGATACAGCAAATCTGTATCTGGACTAGCCTAGTTACAAGACAGACGGGAAACAAGCTTAAAACTTTTTTTTTTAATTCAGAAAAACCGCTAAAACAGCAGTAAAAATTTCAAATGCAGTGCAAGCTAGCACACTCAAGTATGTAGCAATATTAAAGCAAATACAGTTTAAATAAATGCAATTAAATTAAAAAACTACTGAAAACAAGTGCAGAAAGCAGTAAATTAGGAAAAAATCAAAATGGAGGCACTTAAGAGCATCAGAAAACAGTGCCAGCAAAAAATAAATAAAAATAAAAAAAAAAAAAAATATATATATATATATATATATATATATATATATATATATATATATACATACATCTATATATATAATTCAGTCAAGCAAAAATTAAGACAGTGCAGAACTCTGAACAGTTAAAAAGTGCCAAAGAATATACTTATCAGCTCTATATTTCCAGATTGTTTGAGAAGCACACGCAGTCAGAACACAAGGAGATTCTAGCAATGGTATGCAGGACCTTATGGAAAGAAGGTTTTGTTAAGGGTTTGTCCACAAGAGTGTAGACCACAAGAAGTTTCTTAAATGTAAAGTAATTCGCCTGAAGTACAAGTGCTAAGACCAAACCTTAAAATGCTTAGAATAACAGATAAATTTAATTATGCTACTAACAAGCAGTATTAAATGCAGCAGAATAAAAGCACCCGAACACTTAAGAGCACACAGCAAAAATAAGGTAATAAAGTATGAAGAACACAGTTACAGTAAAAGCAGCTGAATAAGGTGTACATTTTTTTTAAGTGGAGAGGGAGGAAAAAGAAGTGTTCAAAGTCAAAGAAGCAAGGGGGTATTCCTACCCAAATAATCTCACTGCACTATGCTGAGTGATCAAATAAGACTGGACTAGGGGCAGTGACCAAGATCAGATTTACAGCAGGGGCAGGCAAATCCAAAACTACCAAGTTTAAGACTAGAACACTTGCAAAGGATTTGGGGGGGGGGACAGTGCACATAACAGTAGCAAAGGACAGAAACAGTACAGCAAATATATAAATAATAAAGCAAATATACAGCACATTGCAAACTGAGTTGCAAAAAGTATACTTATCAGTTTGGAATATCAGAAAGATTCCAACTCTGCTCACAGTCAGGATAATTCAGCTGTCTGCTGTATCAGCTCTGCACAAATTCACAGAAATGCAGTTTGTAATGGAGGTACAACACAGAAAAAAGACACCCCAGGTAATGACTAACAGCTAAGATAGGCTTGGCTCAACAACCCCCACCTGAAACTAGCTTCTGAGTTACCCTGAGAAACAAAGCGTACACAACAGCAGCAAAGGACAGAAACAGTGCGGCAAATATATAAATAATAAAGCAAATATACAGTATGGTGCAAACTGAGTTGCAAAAAGTGTACTTATCAGTTTGGAATATCAGAAAGATTCCAACTCTGTTAAGAATTTATGTAAATGGGTTATTTGGAATAAAAGACTGAATGAATTTTTGTTTAATAGGAAATAGATTTTGGAAGACATACTATGAAAAATTAGATTACTGGTTATGAAGGAAGGAGTGGGGGTCAATTATAGAAGAATAATAATGATGACGTGTATACATGTGCCTGTAAATATGTACAGTTTGTAAATATGTAAATAATGTTTTGTTTATGTTATGGAAAATAAAGGACCCTTACTCTTTTTCAATAGGTGCAGCGGGTTCTTTTACATCCAAATGAGCTACCACCAACTCAAGCAGATGGGACCTCAGTTTAATGTCCTACCCAAAGAGTACCACACACAGGAATGTGGCACCCCCCCTGCTGTACTGCAGTGTCAGCAATTGATCAGTCTGGTGTAAGAATAGAATCCACAGCTTTCTGTATCAAAGGTGAATGTGCTACCTGTTGTGTCATTGACATGGCTTGCACCACTTCTTCTAAGGTTTCCGTATACTGGCAAAAGCGTTTTTTTTGTGGGGGGGGGGGGAGCAAGGCACAGCTAATAATCCCCACAATCTAATTTTCAAAACAAACACAAACATTGGACCTTATCAAGATGGATCTATTTAACGCTAGAAGTCTAAACAGCAAACTCAGGGTGCACTCCCTCAATATATACATGATGTATGTACCACTTGTTTATACTAGACGGAAACTGTGTAGTATATCCATACTTGCCAGAGACCACATTACCTTGAAACACAATTATCTAGAGACCCACATGCAGAGCTTACTGAGATCCAGTTCATGCAAAATAAGATTAGCTATCTGTTCATAGCATGCTACAGATCCACCTCTACCTCTCCAGAAAAATCACACAACTGAACTTCCCTTAAGCAAGAACAGTTATCCTGGGTGACTTTACCTAGTAGAATATTCAAGAATTCTTAAGATTTTATAAATGAAAATATACTTGACCTAGTCTTAACCTTCACATCTGTATGTACCATCCCTAAGGTATCCCTTTTACTGGTCAGAATAGACCACAAACTAGTAACTTTCTCAGTCAGAATCTCCAAACCAGCAAAAACAAATATCAGAGTTTGACGACTTCAAACATACAAGTCTCCTACGATGCTATGATGATGTCTCTAAATTCAGATATAAGAGTATCATCCAAAATGTTGATACTGCAAAACATTAATCAGAAAAAGTTCTACTCACACATGGACAAATGTATTAAATCCCAGGGTTCTTAGGAAACTGTAAGAGCTAATGTATACTGTTGGGAAAATGATATCATTGCATTCTGAATTTCACGCTGCTTCTCATGTTTAGAGACACATTCATCTGAATAAAGTTAATGATGGTCACGAAGTTACACAGACCATGAATACTTTTTTTGTAGTTTATCATAGTTTCCAAAGACCGAATTAATGAAACTGTCATACTAATTTATTGAAACAACTGTTTCTGTGACCAGGCTAGTAAAGAAAGGTCATGTTTTGATTTCTGAGTAGACCTGAAGATATGATAAATCATCTGAGAGCTGTGGCTAATCCAAGTGACAGTGCTGAAAACTGACAGTGATGATGAGATATTTAAAGTTTAAGGTACATCTTATGAAGTAGGCTTGATGGGATGTGTAAGATGTAAGCATCTTCCTTGCCCAGAGTGGTCAAACAGGATCTTTCCTCTCTGTAACTTAGCAGTTTTTAACATTATCATCATGAATTTGTAAAAAGTATTCAGGAATGATAAACATGGCATTCATCTTATCGTGCTGTCATTTTGGGGACCACAAACAGCACTGAATAAAATCTATGATCTGTTTGAATGACAGGTAACATACTTGAACAATGACTGATCATGAAAGCCAGACCCTCTATTTTCTGATATGATGGGTTAGTGAAATGGAATAAGCTTTTGGTTTCTGTAGAATCTTTCTTGTGTATTCTTTTTGATTGAAATTGCAATTTGTGGACATTGCCTATCTAGAGGACAGATGGAATTGAAAGTTGTCTTCCTCAGCTAATGGAGAAAGGTGAATGGGAAAATATGGCATGCAGAAAGTTAGAGGACTTAAGCTGATATTTTCCTTTCCACCTGAGCCTAGAGTCGCAGGTGATCATTTCCATCCAATACTGCTTCTGACCACAAGATTGTAAGACAGGTTTACCCTTGTTATAAAAATAAGAAGTTATGTCTTACCATAACGATCCATGTGAATTGTTCATCTCGCCTTTGTTCTTACACACGGGATCGGCTCCGAGTCGGCCACATCACTAGCTCGCATCTTTGAGAAAGCTCGAGGCACAGTAATATCCCATGATCCTCCGGTGCTAACCCTCAGATCTAGTTTGCTATACCAGAAGAATCCCTCTTAGAAATGTGTCTAAAACACTTATGAACAAATACTACAAATTGTCTGAAACCCTACTGCCAGGTAGAGGATAAAAGATGCCATTACTGATGTTAATAACATGTCAACCATACCTAGAAAAGGCTGAAAAGGAATCTAATCGAAAACTGTTCTCCCAGACCGTAGGACGGGGGATGGAGGGGGGGAATGTAAGAACAAAGGCGAGATGAACAATTCACATGGATCGTTATGGTAAGACATAACTTCTTAATGTGAAATTGTTCAATCTCGCCATTTGTTCTTACACACGGGTAGCATCCCTAGCTCCTTTTTCCCGGGTGGCTCAAGGGAGAACATTCCTGAGTACAGTGGAACCAAACGTCACCCTGTCCCTGGAGCTCTTGTCTAGCTTGTAGTGGGCGATAAAGGTATGTGGTTTTGCCCACGTTGCCGCTGCACAAATGGTATCTAAAGGCAAATGAGCAGTATGGGCTGAAGAGGTAGCAATAGCCCTTGTAGAATGAGCTCTGGGTTTGAAAGGGAGTTGTTGTTTGGATTCAGCATATACGAAATTTATGCAATCTGAGAGCCATTTGGATAAGGTAACCTTCGTTACTGCCTGTCCTTTTCTTTGGTCAGCATATGAGACAAATAGTTGATCTGACTTTCTGTACTCTTTTGTCCTATGTAAGTAAAATCTTAGTTGTCTGTGAACGTCCAACTTGTGCAATGTGTATTCCAGCTTATTGGAATGATTTTTAAAGAAGGTAGGCAGTTCAATAGATTGATTGATGTTCTGAATCGAACAAACCTTTGGAAGAAAGGATGGATTGGTGCGCAAGGTTACTCTATCCGGATGAAAAATCATGTACGGGGGTCGGATAGATAGAGCCTGCAACTCTGAAACTCTTCTGGCTGAAGTGATGGCAACCAGGAAAAGTGTTTTCCATGAAAGCAATTTTAACAGAGTTGTGGTTGCTGGTTCAAAAGGGGGCAACATGAGTTGTGACAGCATGAGATTAAGATTCCAAGGTGCTATTGGATTACGAAAAGGGGGACGGAGATGAAAAGTACCTTTCATGAAGGCTTTACAAAGCCTGTGGGACATAAGAGAACCATCCTTACGGCCAATATGAAAATTGGATATAGCGGCCAGTTGAACCCTTATAGTGGATGTTGATGCTCCTTCTTGAAAAAGTGAGGAAAGGAAATCTAGTATCTTGTGTACTGGGGCCCCGAATGGATCTATACCTTGTTTGGAGGCCCAGTGCGCAAAACGGTTCCATTTGCTGATGTACAATTTTTTTGTAGATGGTTTGTGAGAAGATACAATAATTTGTTGTACTGCAGGAGATAGTAACTCCGACCTGGCTAAGATGGGAAGCGGATCAGCCAAGCTGTCAGTTTGAGGGACTTGAGGAAGGTGTGAGGAACTCCCGACGAGTGTGTCAACAGATCTGGCTCCGGGTCCAGAATCCATGGTTCCTCCACTTGATGGGATTGAAGGAAGGGAAACCAGATTTGTCAAGGCCAGAATGGGGCTATCAGTATTATGGTCCTGTCCAGACGTTTGGCTTTCTGCAAAAACCTGGGAATTAGTGGAACAGGAGGAAAAGCATAAAGGAGACCCGGGGGCCAATCGTATACCAGTGCGTCCCTGGGGACACCCCCTGGGGGGGGTAACAGGGCAAAATAGCTTCTGCATTTGGCATTCAAAGGGGATGCAAACAGGTCGCAGCAAGGCTGGCCCCATCTGCGGAAGATCTCTTCCGCCACTTGAGGTTTGAGGGACCACTCGTGAGGGAACAGGATGGCTCTGCTCAACCTGTCCGCGATTACGGTGGAAGTCCCCGGGATGTGCCTTGCTATCAGAAAGCGTCCAGTGGACTTTGCCCATTGCCAAATTCTGAGGGCCTCTCTGCATAACGGGTAAGATCTGGTTCCCCCTTGCTTGTTTATGTACCAGACCACTGACATGTTGTCTGTCTGAACTGTCACTGTTTCCCGAGGTAAGGACTTGTGAAAGTGTTGCAATGCTAGAAACACTGCCCTCATCTTTAGAACATTGATGTGCAGATTGTACTCCATGTTGGACCATTGACCTTGGACTGTTTGTCCCTGAAAGAATCCCCCCCACCCTATCAGGGAAGCGTCCGTGGTTAGAGTTGCTACCGGACTGGGTAATACAATGGGTCATCCTAGTGTTAGCTCTTGACTGTGTATCCACCACAAGAGATCCTTCTTGCAATAATTCGTGATCAAGATCTCGTGAGACAGTGGAAGTTGTAGATACGACCACTGGGCGAATAGCATCCATTGAAGGATCCTCATGTGCATCCTGCCTAAGGAACTACAAGAAGGGATGCTGCCATCAAGCCTAGCACTCTTAATACTTGTTGTGCAGAGACTCTGTTGTTGTGAAGAAGGAGCGAAATTTGGTGCCTGAGGTCTGACGCTCTTGATGGGGGGAGAGTAACTTGAGCCAGGGAAGTGTCTAGCTGTGTTCCTATAAATAAGATACGCTGTGATGGCGATAAGACAGATTTTCCAAAATTCACCGTTATGCCTAGTGAAGAGCAAAGACTGATGGCGTAGTCCCTGGCTTGTAGAAGACGACACTTGGTGGTGGCGGAAAGGAGCCAGTCGTCTAGATAAGGAAACACCTGGAATCCCTTTCGTCTCAAGTGAGACGCTATTACTGCCATGCATTTGGTGAACACCCTGGGGGCTGAGGTGAGACCAAAGGGCAGAGTGCGAAACTGGAAATGACTGGCTCCCAGCCGGAAGTGCAAGTGATCTCTGGACGCCCTGGCCATTTTGATATGGTAGTATGCGTCTTTGAGATCTATAGAGCACATCCAGTCGCCCTTTTGCAGAAAAGGGAGGATTGACTGAAGCATGACCATCCGGAACTTTTCCTTTCTCACAAAGGTATTTAACTTGCTGAGGTCTAAAATTGGCCTCCAGTCCCCTGTTTTCTTTGGAACTAAAAAGAACCTTGAGTAAGTTCCAGATCCTATTTGGTCCGCTGGGACTGGTTGGATGACTGTTTTCGAGCAACCTTCTTATCTCTATGGTTGCTTGGTCTCGCAGACTGGGTAGAACATCTGGGAGTTTTTTGGAGTTTGGTGGTATTTTTATGAAGGGAATGTTGTAGCCTCTGGTAACTATGCTTTTCACCTAGTAATCTGATGTAAGATTTAGCCAGGCCTCTGGGTATAAAGCCAAGCGACCCCCGACTGCCTCCAGAGTAGGACAGCCGGGCCTGCACTCAGGAGTGCTGGAAGGGTTTTCCAGAGAAGGTCTCTGTCACCCTGATTTTGCGGACCCCCTCTGCCGGCTGGGCGGCGTCTTCCATTTCTTCCCCCTCCTCTGCCTCTGGAGGGGGCGTCGCTTTGGGTGTGTTGAAAAGATCCCCGAGTCTTTCGGAACCACATCTTTCCTCCTCGTTGCCCTTTAGGGTAGGGTCTAGATGGAATGGAAAAACGGACCCCTACAGCAGACAGGGTCTTCCCTTCTTGCTCACACCTCGTGAGAGTCTCCTTTACTTTGGGCCCAAACAGGGAGGCACCATCAAAGGGGGCATTGGCAAAGGAAGACTTAAAGGCTTCCGCAAAGGAGCATAAGCGCAACCAGGATTGTCTTCTCAGGGCAATCGCTGAAGCTGCCGCTCTACTCGATCCTTCGGCTGCATATGAAATCAGCCTCATGGACGAGTTGACTATGGAATTTAGGGTGTTAAGTTGTGCTGTCACTTTCTCGGTGACAGCAGCATCTGTGTGTCCCTGAAGAGTATCTCCTAATTCCTTAATGAGATCTCTTTGTAAACATGTGAAATGCGTAAGGTAGTTGAGCGATTGGATGGAAAAAGTCACCGAACTAAATATGCGCTTCCCATATCTGTCCATTGTCCTAGAATCCTTATTAGGAGGATGGACAGAGGAAGATGATTCAGACATCTCTTTCTTAGTGGCCGCCGCCACCACCATAGTGTCTACGGGAACTCCTTTTGTAAGATATGCTTTGTCTTGGGGAGCTGTCATGTATTTGTTGGGTTTACGCGGGACTGGTTCCACTGTATCAGGTGTTTCCCAAGCCCTCCGAGCTACTAGATCCATGAGATCGTCAAAGGGAGGAGTCACCCAGGAGGTAGAAGGTTGAGTCCCAAATGCCTTCAGTAAAACCGATTCATCCGCAGAAGGGGTAAGGGTTTGCCAGTCCCCTCTTTGCTTCAGGATTTCCAAAATGTCTGCAAAAGAGACATCCTCAGAGGTGGACCGTGGGGACCCTTCTGTTTCATCTAAATCAGTATCAGATGTAAGAGATTCCTGTAGGGAATCTATGTGCCTCCTCTTGCACAGTCGTTTCCTCGGAACATCCTCAGTGGGAGCTTCTGGGGATGCATCTGAGGAACCAGAGTCTCCCTGTGGGGACTTCTGAGGCATTGGGTCTCGACGCTTGGTAGGTACCGAAGGCACAGAAGCAGAATGCAGACCTTTTGGGGAAGGAGATAAAGATACTGATGAAGTATGTGTCTGATCCAACAAGACCTTCCTCATGATGTCAAAGGCACCGATGCCCCAACCCGAAGATCCGACCCGATCCGAAGAAGGAGGTCGTTTCTCCGGAATTGGAACCACGGGCTCCGATACAGAGGATGGATCCGAACTGATCTGAGCCGAGGCACCGAGAGGAAGAGTCGGAACCGAAATCTCGGTTCGACTATCCCCCCCGGAACCCAGGAAAGATGTTCGGCTCCGAGACTCTCCGGCTGGTTCCGAAGGAGTCGAGGTCAACGGAGCCGATAGCACTACTGGAGGCTTTGGCACCGAGGGCTCTACAATCATCGGTTCTTCGACTCCTAACACCGATGACTCGACGGGTCTCGGAGGAGGAAGTGTCGAGGGAACTGGAATAGCTTCGAGTTTCGAAACCAGCTGGGATGAAACCTCGATTAATTTTGACAAAGCCGAGTTCTCCATAAGCTTCTGTACCACTCGGTCCACATTGGAGTCGGAAAGCGGCCTCGAAGAACGGGTCGAAGGGATCGAAGCCGTCACCGAGCGAAGGATAGTAGACGGTGGTACCTCTGATACCGGCTCCAAGACCTGAGCCTCGTGCAGAGATAAGGTCTCGACACCCAGCACCGAAGTCATAGGAGCCGGTGTCCGAATTTGAAAAGAGGTTCTCGGAGCCGATGACTTGGGCTCCAACACTCTTGAAGACTTCGACCCCTTCGAAGACTTCGAAACCTGTTCAGCCTTGTCCAGGGCCTCTTGAAACTCAGGTTTGATCAAACCTCTGTCCACCAACTTCCTGCGTCTTTCCAGCATGACCCTCCCACTAAAGGAATGACAGATGGAACAGTCTTCCTGCAAGTGGAGAGGGCCAAGACAGTAGACACAGGATGAATGGTTGTCAGTAATGGACATCTTCTGTCCACACTGACACCTTTTAAATCCACTTTTAGTCTTTTCTGACATTTTACTAGAAAAAAAGACAGTACTATATTGAAAAATTTCTAACTACAATATAAGAGATATATGTATATATATATATATATATATATAAATGTAAAAAAACACACCACAGCACACTAAGATATATATATATTTTTTTTTTTGAAAGAAAAAATAAAATAGAAAAAGTTAACTTTCTTTTAAATACTGTAAATTCTTACAGACAAAAAACGGCCTAAGGCCCTTACTAATAATTTTAAGGTAACAAGCTACCTAAACTAGTCACACAACTACTATATATATAAAGCTATCAAATGCTAAGATAAAGATTATAAGAAATATAAAAAATTATCCATATTTAACAAGAAAAAATAGTAAAAATTGTACTGGCCCGAGCCTCTCGATGCGATCTGCTGCTAGCGGCAAACTAGATCGGAGGGTTAGCACCGGAGGATCATGGGATATTACTGTGCCTCGAGCTTTCTCGAAGATGCGAGCTAGTGATGCGGCCGACTCGGAGCCGAGGATCGGCTCCGAACCCGTGTGTAAGAACAAACGGCGAGATTGAACAATTTCACATGGTATTTTACTTGTACAATGGTTCCATTGAAACTGACAGGCTGTAGAATGGTAAATGTTTTAAATGACCATTTTGTTTTAGCATTACAACTAAACTTGAAAAGAAAGGTATCAGCTTCTTGACAAGAAACAAAATCGTTGGTTATTTACTGTAGCATCTATTAATTGAAATTAACATGCCTCTAGTATATTTCATTCCTTAGCTTTACATGGTTTGTATTAGCCTCATACATGCCTGATCTGGAGATGGTACCCAGAGCATTGTTTGCACAGTTTAATGTGTAGTCTCCATTTTATCAGCTGTGGTATAACACTTCTCTGTTTCTTCCTATTTTTGGCTGTGTCAGGGAGACTTTTAGTGAATATGTCTTAAAAGTGAACTCTGATAACAGGACATATGAGCTATAGTTCACAGCTCATAACGGCACCCAAATAACAAAATTGTATTCCCATACCCAACAAGCAACTGCATATCCCAGCCAACAGAATAAGCTGCAAATGCTACATACTTTAGACTGAAAAGAAGTGGAAAAAGAATTTGCAGAAGGTGTTAGGACAGGGGTAATGTCAGGCTAAAAGAAAAGTAATTGGAAACAGTTAAAATGTAATGCATCTTTTTTTCTATTTCTTCTTTCATGTTCATCTGTATTTTGCTGTTATAACCAGTGGGAGCGTGGGACCCTGTACTTTTTAATAACAAAGAACACTGAATATCTTTGAAACATGCCGAATCTCTAGACATACAGGCTCCTTTTGTTAATGTAATAAACAAATATAAAAGATCATGGGGATGTAATTGCTATAATAAATTATCACTAAGACATCAGGGAATATCCAGGATGCAAGGAAAGCAGACAAGGCTGCTATGATGAATAAAAACTGATTTCACTACTTGTTTTCCCAGCAACAACATAATGACGCTATGGATATTTCCGGCTTGGGGAAATGCATTTTACATAATCATGCATGAAGAAAAGTTGTTGGAAGATATTATTGACATCTTGTTTGTGTGGAACCATCTGTGAGTACTAGCTATTCACGTATCTAGAGTCCAGTATTTCTTCAGTATGCTAGCCAGGGAACTTAGATATCTACAGCCTACTTTTTCTATGTATATTTTATTCTGTGTTTACATTATTTAATTTTGTTATTTAAGAACATGTATTTTATGATTTAACCCCTTGTTACAAGTGCTTGTTTATTATAAGTATATTATGCACTGTTGTTTATATGGCAGGTAAACAGTATTAAAAATGTTGGCTAACAAGCTGTATGGCATACATCTTCCATACCACTAACTAAGGCCCACTGCTTATGAAAGAAATGAACTTGTGCATTTCATATTTTCAGATAACTGGAAGCTTGTGGTTTCCTCCACAGTGGTGGCAGTACTACTGTGCCAGAAAGAAAGCTGCAGGGAACTAAGTCTTCCAGCCTTCCCTGGGAATTGTGTGTGTGCCTGTCTGTATATGTGCTCATGAAAATAAAGCTGTGTGTGAAAGGCAGTTGCTAGAGATAAAAGTGCACCAAAAGGCATTGCTTTACAGAGAGCCAGCAGAGAGTCCGGAATCTGTGGGAGTATTTGAACAAATACTCAGTACTTTGGGGAGACCAATCTGGGTGTGGAGGTTGGAAGCTCATGCCCAGGACACTAGTGCATATTCTCTTTATTCTCTTGGAGGTAGGCTGTCTTTTCTAAACTAGTTATAAAATCAGACTTGTAAATACTATTACTTCACATTTGTATGAAAGTGATTGGATTAAAATCCCATCTCTTCCATATATCTTGACATGAGTGTGTGGCATTTTGCCATCTGGGTGTCACACAGAGGCAGTGATCACAGCTCACCTTCACATATGGTGGCAATGATGTTAGTCCAGCATTACAAAGAGTTTTTCCTTGTGATTATTACACAGATCCTGCCTTTCTTTAGGAGATTTGTAAAGGTTATTGTCTCCCTTGGGTGCTGGAAACCATGCAACTGGGAGCAAACTATTTGCTTTCACCATATCATTAAAACTGCTAATAAACAGGTGGACCTCTCCACTTTAACTCTGGCATTCCCATAATTTCCAGGTAATATTTTAGGAAAGCAGGGATCATCAGCCCGAAATCTGACAAACTGTTACATATAATTAATGGTTTCTGTCAGCATAACTTCCTCTGGAGAGGTCCAGATGACTGAAGTGATATGTCCTCATGGTCAGAGTTTATAAACTATGCTGACTCAGTATGGACCATGTAAATGTCCTGCTTTTCAGGAGATGGATCTCCTTTTTAATTTAATTTTATCTTGGGAAGGTTAATATCTTTCATTTTATATTCAAATGCTTTGCAGGGTGAGCTCAACATTAGAACTGGTTACTACTTGGCTGTACCTTGAGCAGTATTAACACACCATTAGGCAATAAACTTACAGTCAAATATGGAAGATGTATTATAGGAAGCTTATGGAGGGCTCCATAATAGGTATATCATGTTCTGCTGTTGACACGTCTGGCTTTTTCAGTAAATAAAATACCAGATCTGTCATCTCCTTTACCTCAAAAATGATCGGAGATGGCTCTGATGTGGGTACTCATGAAAAGGCAGACAATTTTAAGAAAGTATGGCATCACTGTTGATAGTTAATCTGCTTTGTAGAATGGCTTCCGACTCCTGTTTTGTGAAATCTCAAAGCAGCACACTTCTGCTTTATCCTGCAGGAGATAAGATTTTCTTGTTTTTTTTTTTTTTTTTTTGCCAGGTGTCATCCTAGCATTTTCATGTCTGTAACAGTTATCTATATGAACATCTACTGTTATGGTAAGTTTGCTTTCACAACTGTACTATGTGTTCATCATTAGATCACTGCTGCAATAGCCTAAGCTATATGGATAGCTTACTAGAGCTTAGAAAAAAATGGGAGAAAGGCACTGAGTTCTGGAGCCCCTGAAGAACAGTCCTGAAACCTAGAAAGGGCACAAAATTTGTAATCTTTTGTAACAGTATGCACAGAATACAAATTGCCTCTAGAATAATTCTGAAGTCCACTCCTTTCCAAAAAGCACAGAATAAGCCAAATGGCTAGTAGAATAGGTCCTAACCTTGCCTGGAAATGACTTGCCATGGTGAGAACAGAAAATAACAGCATGAGACAATCATTTGGAAATTATCTGTTTTAACACTGATTGCCCCTTTTCTTACCTTCACAAGGAATAGACAACTGATCCAAACCCCTGAATGATTTAGAACTGTCAATATAGTATGTGAGTTGCTTGTAGACATACAGAGAATGCAAAATGGAAATAAACAGACTTGACTCAAAGTAAACTCTGAAGCCACTTTAAACATAAATGAAGGATTTCTTCTCAAATGTATTCTATCCTTATGAAAAATTAGATAAGGCTTACTCTCCATAAGAGTGTGTAACTTGGTTATTCTTTTTACAGAGATCAGAGCAATGAGTATTGCTATTTATGTTAAGAACATCAATTCAGCCTGATGAGCTGGTTTAAATAGAAAAAGTGTAAGTTCCTCTAGAACAAAATCAAGATCTCAAGGAGTAGCCACCCATCTTCTGGGTCAGTAGATATGAAGAACCCCTTCTAGGCTAGGTAGAAAGGATGGGATCTTAGGGCAGACAAACAGATAACCAAGAGGCAAATCTTGACAGCAGAGAACAGAAGGGACGAGAAGAAAGGCCAGAGATGAATAACTGATACACATATTGAATAACCAGTCATAGCTGGGTATTAAAGGGTCCTGGTTCTTGGTTTGGCACCAACAACAAAATCTCTTCTACTAAATCCATACATGATTTTCTATTAGCAGTTTTCATAGCCCCCTTTAATACCTACTGCATATCCTTCAAAAATAGGTAGCTAGAAATTATTAAAACTCTGTCATCTAGGCAGTCAGTTGAAGATTCAAGTTGGGGTGCATCAAATAACCATTGTCTTGCATGTGTAAGTATGGTCTGTGAAGAAACTTGTGACAATTGCCCTTGGCCATTTAAAAAAGGGAGAAGCACTGCTGCCTGGGCCAAAAGGAAATTACCACAATTTTTTGGAGTGTCCTTCTGAATCTTTAGAATGACCCTGTATTTCAGTAGAAAGGGTGGGAAGTCATACAGGAATATTCCCCTCAATGAGAATGAGAATCCATCTGTCTTCCAGGCCTATTTGCAAGGAACCCTGGAGCAGAATTTCTTAAACTCTCTGTTGTGCATGGAAACAAACAGGCCTATTTGAGGAGTCCCACACAAATGGATCAACTCCTGGAATACCACTGGGTTCATTTTCCATTTGTGAGGGTCTGTCCTTGAATTGCTCAAGTTGTCTACAATAATGCTTTTACTCTGAGAGAATATAGTCAGGCTGATGGGGAAAGAATGAACTGAGTTGCTAGTTACCAGGCTACTATAGCTAGTCTGCAGAGGGGGTATGATGTGTGTTCCCCCCTCCCAATTTGGTGATGTACTACATTACGGGTGATTCTGATTACAAGCAGAAATCCATGAGTCCAAAGATGATTTAGAGTTTTGAGAGTATTTATTACTGCCATCATTCTTTGATATTCATGTGTTTTAATTTGTCCTGTTTGTTTCACTGAATTTTCAACCCCTTGGACATAGCTTCCCAAGCAAAGTCTGATGCATCTGTGATTACAAACTGGGTAGGAGCTGGATAGTAGAAGGGGAGACCAGGGTTGAAAGAACAATGGTCCACGTGTCAAAGTAATTCCCTTTTGACAAACCACTAAAATGGAATCTGAAGGCATGTAGGCATTGGTGTTGGGTCCAAATGGATTTAAGGAACTGGTGAATTTTTCTCATGTGAAATCTGCACAAGGAATCCTGAGAATTGTAAAGGCTACAAAACTGAGAATTTTGAGGTATTCCCTGGATGAGGTCAGAGACTGTGCGGAGATATTCAGAAACTGTTCCTTGTAAAGATCTATTTTGTCTTGAGGGCTTTTTATAAGTTCACTAGGACGCCTAGATTGAGAAGGAGGTTCTTTACCCAGGCCAGGGATTCATGACATTTAAAAAAAGTCAACAAATATAAGTCAGTTATCTAAATATGGAAAATATGAATGGCTTGTAAACCTCAATGAGATACCGTATTTCTCCGTAAATAAGACCTAACCAGAGAATAAGACCTAGCATGGTTTTCCAGGGTAGTCATGATATGAGCCCTACCCCAAAAATAAGCCCCAGTTAAGATAGTCAACAATATGACAGACGTGTTGAATTATAAAATATTGAGACCTGCTGACTGAGGTTACCGTACTTTGCTCACCATTTTTGGACCATTCGGACACCCAACAACTTTTTGCAGAAGTCACAAGATTCTTTCCCCGGGAGTCCTCCACAGTTCTTACTATAACCATAATCCTGACTCACACTTGACATTTGAGATCCTTGGCCCATAAACACTGGCAAGTGTACTTTTATTGGTCAAAGTACAGACAACGCACATAAAATGTGCGCACTTGATAATGAACGGGTGTGATTGTGTCTTCTTAACTGTCACCATTTTTGTTGCCACTCCTGTCTCATAAGTCTTCAATTAACCCCCACCCCCAGACAAGCTGAGTGCAAAAAGAAAGAGCTATTCCATAGAGTACAAGAAAGGAATTGTGGAGGACTCCCGGGGAAAGAATCTGATGGCTTTCTGAAAAAGAGAAGTTGGATCTCGAATGGTCCGCAAATGGTGAGCAGAGTACGATAACCTCAGTCAACAGGTGGACAAAGGAAATGCTAAGAAGTGCAAGCATGGATCAGGTTTGGCAGCTATTATTTCCTGAGCTGAAAGACATCTGTGAATGGATTGTTAATACGAGAGCAAAGGCTTTGGTTGTGCGCAGGGCTGATATTCAAGCATTTGCCCTTGCAATGGCAACAGTTAGAAATATCCCCAGAAGAATTCAAAGCATCACAACATTGACTGGATGGCTTCCTTCAGCAATCTGAACTTTTTCTAAGAAGATCAACAACACTGTTCAAAGCTGGAAGATACTGAAGTTATTAAACGTGCGCTTGCATTCAAGTCCTTTGTTGACGGCATCGACTTTTCTAAATACCAACTCTCCAACATGATTGCTATGGATGAAACTGCAGTGTTTATGGGTCAAGGATCTCAAACAATTGATCAGAGGGGTGCCTCTTCAATCTATATTCCCTCCACTGGTTACGAAAGTGCACGTGTTACCTGTATTTTGGCAATTCATCTACATGGAAAGAAAACCCCACCTCTAATTATTAGTAAGGGCAAGAAAGATGAGATTGAACATGTTTCAGGCATTTACATTCTTGAAACCAAAAATGCCTGGTGCACACAATGCATTATAAGGAAGTGGGTCGATGTAATGCTGCCACTTGTTTTTTGAGGTGACGAAAGAGGTCTGCTAGTCTGGGATTCAGCCAGCACTCACCGCGCTAAAGACATGAACTTCCTTGCACAGAGAAGAATAGATCAAATAATGATTCCCGCAGGAATGACTGCCTATCTCCAGACTCTTGATATTGCAATAAATAAGCCATTCAAGGACCATTTGCGCATAGAACTCAATGACTACACTGAAAATAGAATGGAGAGAAATCAGCCTGGAAACTTTGTGAAACTTAGCCTGCAAGAGGTCGTGACTTGGGCGAATTCATGGGATAAAATCACTGAAAGCTGTGTTGTCAATGCACTATGACCAGGCTACATGGACAAGCAGGGCTCATTTAAGGAGAGCTCTGTTGCTGGGCATGACAAACTGGGGCCAATGGTTCTACAAGAAATGGAGTTGCAAGAAATTCAGGCCGGAATTCGGGGGTTGGAGACTTATGACTATGTTCCAGAAGATGACATTACTGTATTTCAATAACTTTTCTGTTATCGGGGCAACAGAATGGCTTGCTTCTGCTTTCAGCTGCTAGCTCTTGTCAGTTTTTTTTTACTTTATTGCATTAAGGTAATGTTTCATTATCAAGGGGTAATAACAACGTAAGGCCAGTAGTCCCCAGACTTCATTTTTATGACTTTTCATCATTCTTTTCTTACGGTTTGGGTAAGGAATAAAGAAAGAAACACCACTCAAAACGTGGCAGTTATTCACCTGTGTTATTCTCCTGCTCTGATACACGTGTATTGAGATTTTTCTGCACTTGCTGTTAAGCATGAAATTTTGTACTGTGAAAGTCAAGCTGTAGATATTCTAAAGATGAAAGGTTTGTTGCACTGTTTATGTAGAATTCTCACACAACTGTTAACACGTTACCTAGAACTGTTGCCCAATAATGGAAAAGTACCAAATAAATGTCAGTTTGTGTACATGAATAAATGTCGATTTTTCTACATGAATAAATGAATAAATGTTGTACAGGGGTAAGTAAGGCATCCCCTGATAAGCCCTAATGCGTATTTCGGCAGGGGAAAAAGTATAAGGCCCAGTCTTATTTTTGAAGAAATATGGTATTACTTGTGCTAAATACTTTGTGAAAACACTGAAGCTGTAAAACACCTAAAAGGCAAGGCAGAGATCAGAAGGTGTAAGCCAGATGTAGAAAATGTGAAAAAAATGTCTCTGGAGTCTTTGTGATGGAAAATCTTCTAAATCTGGAATTACCACGAAACATAGTAGTGGGATGAGGGATAATTGAGGCTGAAGAGAAAGCATCTTAAACTTTGGAGATTTAATGGAAAAGTTTAAAAAAGAATGGTCTAGGACTGATATCCAATTAATTCATTCTTTGGCACCGGAAAGATTCTTGAGTAAAATTATTTCCTTGCTTGTTCTGGGAAAAGGTGCAGTTATACAAGTCCTACTTACCTGTAACAGTAGAGGCTCAACTTCCTCAGAGCCACAGTGGCATTTAGGGTAATCTGCCACAGTAACCCAGTACTGGCCAGCTTTCAAAAGCTCAGACTGCTCTCTCTTCAACTGATTGGCTGAGCACATGCATTCTCTAAGAGAATTAAAAATCTCAGCTTTGACATCTTCAAGTATATCTTGTGAATATACACAAATAAACCTTCTCATTACTGACCCAGCCACAGCTGAACTAGATACAACATCAGATGAGTCATAAGAACACTTCAAAGAGCGTTTGTAGAAAAAGAAGGTGTGGTACCCCACCACAGGCAACAGTAATCAAGGAGCCTCAATCCTCACCATTAGCACCAGTGGGGGACATTTACTAAGAGGATGACAAGTACACACACACAGTATTTCTAGATGCAGCTCTCTGCATAAAATGTAATTTCCCTTAAGAGTACACAGAGACCACAGTCAGTCCAGGACTGGTTTCTCCTTCTTTCTCCAGATCCCCAGTAATACTCACCACTGGCACAGCTATACAATTGAGATTTCAGCTGAGTGGCCAAGACAGGACCTCCAGCACCCTCTTTGTCCAACTAGTGGTTCATGTCCCTACCCAAGTAGCTGACACACACTCCTTGAGGTTTGATTTATACATGCACACACACCTGGGAAAGGCTGGCACAGGTTTACTAGCTATTCCCCCTTTTGCCTAGACTATAAGGTAGTTATCACTGCCATCAGCCATGCCCTTATCAGCTACTTTAAGGCCCTTAACAAAGGGTGTCCAATCTGTGTAATATTACTATTAATACAAATGGTAGCATGACCAAGAGCAAGGCTATTAGGAGTGGCCCACAGTGTCACCAAAGTAATATTATTATTAATACAAATGGTAGCATGACCAAGAGCAAGGCTATTAGGAGTGGCCCACAGTGTCACCAAATAAATATGCAAGTACTTTCGGAACTTAAATGCGTCTCACAAATATCAGCCAGAATGAAAGGTTTAAATATATTAACAAAACAGTGTAAGAAACTTCTCTGTGTGGAAGATTTTCAGTCCATATATTTCTAGTTAATCACTGTATATTAATCAGATCAGACAATAGTAGTAAAAGTAGCGAACGTAAACTCAAGTCAAAAAGTAATAATAGAAAATATATAATTCTACAGCATTACTAAGTATTCGAAAGTAATCCAACCAAGGCAGGCAGTCTGTTTCCAGTCGAAAATCCTTTATTAAGTACACAGACAAGCGATCCAAGTAAAACAAAAATAGAGTAATAATTTCCTCACAAGCTTTCTAAATATATATATATACTTTTTATCACGCATGGGAGTGGTTTATTGTGCTGTAAAACAAAGTGTTATTGGTACACATGTTAAATTCACATCCCTTCCCCATCAGTGTGACATTCGAGCTGGTCCTGCCCTACCTAGTAGCTGTCATAATAATATATAGCCCTAATGTACTTTAATGGTACATCTTATTTAACCAAATTATTAAGTCTGTGATTTTATACAAGGCAATATACTACATGGCTGGAAATATATCAACCTTAGTTAATTTTGCGATCAAAAATTATATATAAATATATACATATACATTTTGCATGTAAAAATCAGTTTATATTTTCATAACCTATTGTTAACAAAGATCGCTTTCGTCCTTCTAGACTTCTTCAGGTCTGTGTACAAGAACCCTAAAAACCTATATAATTGCATAATTAGTTAGTATTGTTATTACCATCATTTTGAATAAAGTGGAAAAAAAATGTATATATGTATGATGATGGAAACAAAATATACACAAATTTCAAATGATTTAAAATGGTATTTAAAACCAATTTGTAGAAAAAATAAAATAAAATACAATTAGTCATGTAAACAATGTGGCAATTTTCTAAGTTCCAGTGCACTTTTAATTGAACAGTAGTAGTTTAGTCCAGGCTTTCTAAAAGAGTTCAGCTTTAATTGCCATATGAGTTCCTGTTTCTCCAGAATATTCGTGATGTCTCCTTCAAGATCACCCATGTCTATGCGATCCAGGATCTGGAATCAAAAAGAAAACAGACGGATTTC